>NW_027447498.1:804166-1128750 GCF_038048845.1 Mixophyes fleayi | reverse complement strand
ATAAAGATGCTTTCAATGCGTACTGTACATGCAATGTATTTATATAGCCTATGTTAGGTGCGTACAGTTATTCTGTGATAGCCAGTGGCACGCCTATGTGTAACGTTTAAATCAAAGACTATTGCGGCAGTCATCACTATCAGTCGGCACTTACACCTGCCGTGTAGCGGGTGGAAATGATGCGGATGACACTAGTCGACCTTGCAAGAATCCCAGGACTTGAATCTGCCGTCGGAATTCCCTTACTGTACAATGGCCTACAGTCCATTGGGGGTAAGGTCCGTTATTTGGCATGCACAGAGCTATTTCACGCAAGATAACGCTACGTTACGGGACTTGCGTCCGAACGTGAGTCAGGCCCATGGTCGGTGAACCGCCATAGGGCAACACTTGTGTCAGTCGTCGGCGACCAAGAATACTTCCAATAAAAAACAGTTCAGGAAAAGCAATCAATAGGCGGAACAGTGATTTGTAACGTGTTGCATCTACATAAGTTCAAATGGGTTACGTGGGGTTAATAGGCTCAGCCTGAATGCTTATGTTCAAATCTAAAACCCAGTGTATATAGTTAGTTTATATTATTTACAGATAATTCACAAGAACACTCTGCTGCTGAACCAGTGCATCTGTGCCTCTGTGCTCAAACTTCTTTAGTTGCTACTAACACATTCTTTCAAAATTCCCTTCATAGAAACATATCTGACTTTGTTTAATAAGTTTAACTATTACGAAACATGTTGGCAGAATCCTATTTGATCAGTCTGCCAGAGCAGCATATGAGCATCGCACTGTTGCATCTTTCCCTGACATCATGAGCTGTAACTACCAGCCAAATCTCTCTTTTTAATATTTAAAAATGTGTACTGTGTGTTTCAAAAAATGCATCAAAAATAATCCTTATAATAAATGGCTATCAAGTGCGATCACCAGAAAAGTAAAATGCTTCAAGCATCTGCAAGAAAACACTTCTTTGGTAACAATTATGTATGAGCCCTAAATGTGCCCTGTGATTGGTGGTGTTTTTCAGGCTTCTAACCTTTGTCATTCTTAAAAATAATATGCCATGCACATCAGGGCTTTGTTTAACAGAGAGTCCCGAGTTCATAAGCAGAGCATTAATGATAATTTGGGAATACTTAAATGTCCTGCTCTACTGTAAGTAAAACCCCCTCTGGGGTCTACAGAACATCAAAAATTAACTGTTGGCAAGTATGGAAAATTTATTTTTGATCAGTGGATTTGGAATGTGGGAATGCCTAACAAATAAACGATAATAATAATAATAATAATATAAATTTAAAATTCCCAAAATATGACAAAAGTTGAAATTGTATTAGCTATGTAGCAAAGAGTATGTTATTAACAGGAAGGGATAAGTCATTAAGTTATATTTGTGCCTGCATGGATACAAATTTAGGGAATTTAAGGGAACTTGCAAGTAATTTTTACTGGATGTCATCTGTGCCTTAGTTTCCAATTTTAATGAAGTGACGACACTTAATTGTTTAAACCACTGTATCAATATTCAGGCAATCAATGTGAGCATTTTCTAGCAAATTTCTGCTCTAACATTTCCAGTGAATGTTGTGAAAGGCAGATTCCTCCAACTGTATCAGTTACATGCTAATACCAACAACCCTCAATCATACAGACATAAATAAAAAACCAGGTTGGAGTAAATCAAGCAAAACAGCAAAGTACAGAGTGACCATTTGCAACATCCTTGGTTTAGCAACACACTACTTGAGCAATATGTGCAGATTCAAACTATTGGAAGATACTATTCCTATATAGAGAGAAATTTATTCTGAAAATAAAATGATGTATACAATCAAAGGCCTCCAGTTCAGATTGAATGGATAGCCTGCATTCCCATGAATATTGGTACATCCCACAAAATGCCTGCACATTGTGTAGGAAGTTACATTAATGTTTAACAAAATACACGTTGTAAAATATACTTATACCTACTGACCCATCTATTATATTTATTCATCTTTTTACATATAGGTTGTTCTACATGCTTTATACACTTATGTTCTAATTTTTATTACATATGTTCTAATTTGACTGATACATTAGGTGTTATTCAGAAGGTAACATATTAATGTGAAGCACAAGCATTGCTTCATTCCAGCTCAGCATATGTAAGCCATACACAAAATATTAGAAAATGTGCTTTGTAACCTTTTAGTTCCATGTTGAATGGCAGTTACATGGCTATAAAACAAAATAAATGCTGTTATGAAGATGAAATAAAATGAGATGTCTGACAGATCCTGCAATTATATTACGTTGTATACATGACATGGATGAAAAGCAACAACAAAACTAAGCTAATCTTATACAGAGAAGAGTCCCATTCAGTGGCTAGTATCCACAGAGCTCCATTCTGGAGGCTAGTATCCACAGAGCTCCATTCTGGAGGCTAGTATCCACAGAGCTCCATTCTGGAGGCTAGTATCCACAGAGCTCCATTCTGGAGGCTAGTATCCACAGAGCTCCATTCTGGAGGCTAGTATCCACAGAGCTCCATGCTGGAGGCTAGTATCCACAGAGCTCCATGCTGGAGACTAGTATCCACAGAGCTCCATTCTGGAGGCTAGTATCCACAGAGCTCCATTCTGGAGGCTAGTATCCACAGAGCTCCATTCTGGAGGCTAGTATACACAGAGCTCCATGCTGGAGGCTAGTATCCACAGAGCTCCATTCTGGAGGCTAGTATCCACAGAGCTCCATTCTGGAGGCTAGTATCCACAGAGCTCCATTCTGGAGGCTAGTATCCACAGAGCTCCATGCTGGAGGCTAGTATCCACAGAGCTCCATGCTGGAGACTAGTATCCACAGAGCTCCATTCTGGAGGCTAGTATCCACAGAGCTCCATTCTGGAGGCTAGTATCCACAGAGCTCCATTCTGGAGGCTAGTATACACAGAGCTCCATGCTGGAGGCTAGTATCCACAGAGCTCCATTCTGGAGGCTAGTATCCACAGAGCTCCATTCTGGAGGCTAGTATCCACAGAGCTCCATTCTGGAGGCTAGTATCCACAGAGCTCCATTCTGGAGGCTAGTATCCACAGAGCTCCATTCTGGAGGCTAGTATCCACAGAGCTCCATTCTGGAGGCTAGTATCCACAGAGCTCCATTCTGGAGGCTAGTATCCACAGAGCTCCATGCCGGAGGCTAGTATCCACAGAGCTCCATTCCGGAGGCTAGTATCCACAGAGCTCCATTCCGGAGGCTAGTATCCACAGAGCTCCATGCTGGAGGCTAGTATCCACAGAGCTCCATTCTGGAGGCTAGTATCTACAGAGCTCCATTCTGGAGGCTAGTATACACAGAGCTCCATTCTGGAGGCTAGTATACACAGAGCTCCATGCTGGAGGCTAGTATACACAGAGCTCCATGCTGGAGGCTAGTATCCACAGAGCTCCATTCTGGAGGCTAGTATCCACAGAGCTCCATTCTGGAGGCTAGTATCCACAGAGCTCCATGCTGGAGGCTAGTATCCACAGAGCTCCATTCTGGAGGCTAGTATCTACAGAGCTCCATTCTGGAGGCTAGTATACACAGAGCTCCATTCTGGAGGCTAGTATACACAGAGCTCCATGCTGGAGGCTAGTATCCACAGAGCTCCATTCTGGAGGCTAGTATCCACAGAGCTCCATTCTGGAGGCTAGTATACACAGAGCTCCATTCTGGAGGCTAGTATACACAGAGCTCCATGCTGGAGGCTAGTATACACAGAGCTCCATGCTGGAGGCTAGTATCCACAGAGCTCCATTCTGGAGGCTAGTATCTACAGAGCTCCATTCTGGAGGCTAGTATCCACAGAGCTCCATGCTGGAGGCTAGTATCCACAGAGCTCCATTCTGGAGGCTAGTATCTACAGAGCTCCATTCTGGAGGCTAGTATACACAGAGCTCCATTCTGGAGGCTAGTATACACAGAGCTCCATGCTGGAGGCTAGTATCCACAGAGCTCCATTCTGGAGGCTAGTATCCACAGAGCTCCATTCTGGAGGCTAGTATACACAGAGCTCCATTCCGGAGGCTAGTATCCACAGAGCTCCATTCTGGAGGCTAGTATCCACAGAGCTCCATTCTGGAGGCTAGTATACACAGAGCTCCATTCCGGAGGCTACTACACCCACCAGATCCTCATTCTGATGGCTAGTACACCATCAGAGCCTTATTCTGGTTGCTACTACACCCATCAGAGCCACATTATGGTGGCTAGTACACACATTAGAGCCTATTGCAGTAGGACCCTATTGTAGATCCTTACTATATAAGCTGTAAGGCAGCTGTAATGCAGCAGTGCAGGAGTGACAATAACCTGAAATCTAGGAGACCTCTTTACGTAGTCCATGAAAGCCAACCACTCCTACCTTTATGGCAGGTAAATACAGTAAACACTTATACAAATGTTTTTATAATACCTACTGAAAGGAAGTCACTCCACTGTGCAGTCCATATTTAGGTGTATCAGATATTAAACAACGGTGACAGTTGATGCCCAATTTTTTAATTATATTGTGGCCTCGGTACCAAATTGTGTACCGGGGCCACCACACTACGCAGTCCAGATACTTGTTTGGTGGAATTCAGACCAGTTGAGGGTTTTATTATTATATTGTGGGGACCACTCTATCTATACCACACTACAACTCTATACCACTCTATTTCATACTTTAATTCTATTTAATACTTTAATTCTATTTCATACTTTAATTCTATTTAATACTTTAATTCTATTTCATACTTTAATTCTATTTAATACTTTAATTCTATTACTAATTACCATAAAGAGGAACTGCCGCTTCTATTTAATACTTTAATTCTATTAGTAGTTACCATAAAGAGGAACAAAATAAACCAATTTTACCAAAAGTATAATATGACTTAGACTTACAAACACTACACTTGAAAGATGGTGCCTTTAAATGAAAAAGTCAGTCTTCATTGCACGACTATGTGCAACAGGGACAGTTTTTGGGTTTACAAAGTCAACCAATAACACTTCGACCCTGTCTGTCTTTAACATACTTGATTTGATCTCAATGACGAATTGTCTGTACCATGTTTGGAGGAGGTATTGTGGCCCCGGTACCAAATTGGGTACCGGGGCCACTCCACTATGCAGTCCAGATAGAGGTGTATCAGATATTAAACAACGTTGACTGTTGATGCCCAATTTTTTAATTATATTGTGGCCTCGGTACCAAATTGTGTACCGGGGCCACCACACTACGCAGTCCATACCCTTTTTTGGTGGAATTCTGACACGTGGAGGGTTTTTTAATTATATTGTGGCCTCGGTACCAAATTGTGTACCGGGGCCACCACACTACGCAGTCAAGATAGATAGATGCGTATCATAGATAAAGTACATTCAGTGGTGTGGGGCAAATTGAAAAATATTCAAAATGCACTGACATTATCAAAAACAAGAGGTTGTCACACGCTAAAACTCCAACATGTATATGATGGAGAGGATGGAGGAGCAGCCGTATGTGTAGTGTAATGCAGACCTGTTGAAGGTTTTTTATATATTTTATTGTGGTGCCCAGTGCCCACTCCTCTAGGCAGTCCAGGTACATTTATTGGTGCGATTCATAAAAGTTCAGGGTTTTTAAGATATTGTGGTGACCCACTCCTCTACGCAGTCCAGGTACATTTATTGGTGCGATTCGTAAAAGTTCAGGGTTTTTAAGATATTGTGGTGACCCACTCCTCTACGCAGCCCAGGTACATTTATTGGTGCGATTCATAAAAGTTCAGGGTTTTTAATATATATTGTGGTGACCCACTCCTCTACGCAGTCCAGGTACATTTATTGGTGCGATTCATAAAAGTTCAGGGTTTTTAATATATATTGTGGTGACCCACTCCTCTACGCAGTCCAGGTACATTTATTGGTGCGATTCATAAAAGTTCAGGGTTTTTAATATATTGTGGTGACCCACTCCTCTACGCAGTCCAGGTACATTTATTGGTGCGAATCATAAAAGTTCAGGGTTTTTAATATATATTGTGGTGACCCACTCCTCTACGCAGTCCAGGTACATTTATTGGTGCGATTCATAAAAGTTCAGGGTTTTTAAGATATTGTGGTGACCCACTCCTCTACACAGTCCAGGTACATTTATTGGTGCGATTCATAAAAGTTCAGGGTTTTTAAGATATTGTGGTGACCCACTCCTCTACGCAGTCCAGGTACATTTATTGGTGCGATTCATAAAAGTTCAGGGTTTTTAATATATATTGTGGTGACCCACTCCTCTACGCAGTCCAGGTACATTTATTGGTGCGATTCATAAAAGTTCAGGGTTTTTAATATATATTGTGGTGACCCACTCCTCTACGCAGTCCAGGTACATTTATTGGTGCGATTCATAAAAGTTCAGGGTTTTTAAGATATTGTGGTGACCCACTCCTCTACGCAGTCCAGGTACATTTATTGGTGCGAATCATAAAAGTTCAGGGTTTTTAATATATATTGTGGTGACCCACTCCTCTACGCAGTCCAGGTACATTTATTGGTGCGATTCATAAAAGTTCAGGGTTTTTAATATATTGTGGTGACCCACTCCTCTACGCAGTCCAGGTACATTTATTGGTGCGATTCATAAAAGTTCAGGGTTTTTAATATATATTGTGGTGACCCACTCCTCTACGCAGTCCAGGTACATTTATTGGTGCGATTCATAAAAGTTCAGGGTTTTTAAGATATTGTGGTGACCCACTCCTCTACGCAGTCCAGGTACATTTATTGGTGCGAATCATAAAAGTTCAGGGTTTTTAATATATATTGTGGTGACCCACTCCTCTACGCAGTCCAGGTACATTTATTGGTGCGATTCATAAAAGTTCAGGGTTTTTAATATATATTGTGGTGACCCACTCCTCTACGCAGTCCAGAAAGATACCTTGTTGCAACGTTTTGGACTAATAACTATATTGTGAGGTGTTCAGAATACACTGTAAATTAGTGGAAATGCTTGTTATTGAATGTTATTGAGGTTAATAATAGCCTAGAAGTGAAAATAAGCCCAAAAACTTGATTTTTAAACTTTTTATGTTTTTTTCAAAAAAAATCCGAATCCAAAACCTTAAACCTGAACCGAGACCTTTCGTCAAGCGTTTTGCGAGACAAATCCGAACCCCAAAAATAACGAAAATCCGGATCCAAAACACAAAACACGAGACCTCAAAAGTCGCCGGTGCACATCCCTACTTCTTACTTGATCTAGTTGCTTCACCTCCAGGTCTGTCTCCACCATCAAACTGATCCAGTGTCACTCACAATGATTGAATATATGTCGTCGCCAGGGCGCTGGGCAATGATGCGGCGAGCACCGATTGGCCGGAGGTGAGCCCGCGATTGGCTCACCTCCTTGTATGCCTTGTAGTGTAATTTTGGGTACAGCTCGGTAACTAGCAAGTCTCTCATCATCATATTAGGGATTTTTATTTTATTAACCCCTGGAATGCCTGGTGGACCCAAAGAAGAGGACCACTTGCACCACAGGATTCAGATGAGCATTATAATGGTTAGAGTGTTGTGTTGTGTGGGGGTGTTTATTTATAACATCTTTTTTATCATGGTGTTTGCTTTTAAATGCATTTTTCACAGCTGCACTACAAAGTTGGCCCTGGCAGCCATAGATATGCTGGCACTTGTAGTACTATAATTTCCATTGCAGTACTAGCTTTACCTCTCACTCTATGCAGATGATCAACTTGAATTCCAACACAGTCACGTAAATAAATGATGTTCAATCACACACAACTAATAACATGATACTTCATCACTTGACTCTTGAATAAATGCAGCCACAGATTTTCATGACAAAAAGTACAACTTTCCCTGTAATCTTAGAATGGTTTGGGCTGAACTGTATTCACACAAAATGGTGGGTAGTAAGCTCAATTCTCTCTGTTCGGCAGCTTTATACTGTAGTCCAACAACATATGACAGCAGAAGCAATCTGTTAGCTCAGCATCTATATCACTTAAAGCAGGTGAAACTTGGTCTCTCAAACCCAACCACCCTCTCTTCCTAATCTCTATTGCCCTTGATATACATATCGCAGTCCAGCACTAGCAAAAGGAAATAATACAAATCCATATTTTCAGGACTCCCCACACTATCACTATACTCTTCACTCTAAGAGTAGAACCTCAGTACACCAGTAAATAAGTAATATAACCAGCTATACTTATCTGCAATTCCTCCACTTTGTTATTTCTCTCTTCATATATTTTCTTCTGTTCGGTGAGTTTAGTACCTTAACACTGGTTCACTCTTCAACTCCTGCTATACATAGTAGGTATAAGAAATTTTTTTTGTTGTCCTCATAAAAAATTATTAACGTTTTCAATTAACAAAAGTCAGGTGAATAAAACAGGTATTTCCATTTGACTTACGGGTGGGGCACAAAATGACGATTAGGGTAATTACGACAAGAGTGACAGTAAAATGCCAATTTGCGTAATCCCGACATGTAGGAAATGGAGACTTACTGAAAAAGCGACAGACATTTCCAGCAAGCTTGCTATAAACGCCAACAGGAGAACAAGCTGGCATTGTGATTGTCATCACTTAAAATGGCGACAGTTACTTTGCTGGTATTAAGGGGGCTTTCAATTCCTCTCCAATTTCTACCACACCATCCACAGCAGTGAATACTATTGAAGACGACTAACTATTTAAAGCAGAAAAAAAATGGATTGTATTTAATTGTTGGACGGCTGACTACACGAACTCGTCGGTCAATGTATTACATGTGATACGGATTTTTAAATTAATTACTGGAATTATAATTTCTTTGCCAATTTTTTTTTTTTGTTCTATTGAAATCATTAAAACCATACCCATCAAACCAAGGCTGCAATCTTTAGATTTATTTCAAGGCTCACTTCACACGTGTACAAATAAACCTGAAGGGCTTGCGGACATTCTTTTTTTTTTCCTTTTGAATAAACACATCTCAGTTGTTATCTACTTACGGAGTTTTCTTATATGTGTGTGTGTTATTTTTTTTTATTATTATTTTTTTTATAAATAAACCTGGGGTGTTTGGGATTACATAAAAATAAAAGAACAACATTTTGTCTCTATTCGGAGCTATAAGATATTCCATAGTCCTGCGTTGTTAGACTGTTTTTGTTATTGGAGCCTAAGTGCTTGAATAACACAAGCGATGATTGCTATGTAAATGCCCCATCATTTTCTCGAATCAAACATGTTTTGATGTAACGGCAGGTTGGATGGAGCTGTTTTTTGAAAAGTGTAAACGTCTAATTAAGAGGCGATTAAAGGAGTACTAGATACAAGAGTTGGGAGCAGGTGTACGTACAAGCATACAGGATTATCAGCTAGCAAGAGTGACCTAGGGGCACATTTATCAATATTCACTTAAAGTGAAAAGTAGTTTTCAATCCTTATCGCAATGATAAGGATTGAACTATTTCTCACATTTATGTACAGCTCTGCACAGAAACAGCAGTTCCGAAAAACTGCTGTTTCTGCGATGTAAAAAAATCATACTTATCCCCCTCTTCGGAAGCGCTGCCTCCAGGTCTTCTCCTCGTTCTTTTCATTCTTCAATTGCGCATGTCCAGTTCCAAGAACTGGACATGCGCACACAGATCCCCTCTCTGTCTCTGCAACGATAGTTGCAGAGAGAGAGCGCTGAGTGACAGGGAGGGATCATGTGATCCCTCCACACATGCGCTGTACAGCTCTGCTCTTCGTAGCAGAGCTGACAGCATTAGATTTCTTCCATTTGGATGATGTACGCCAGCCTCAGCTGGTACATTAACATGACAAGTTCCCGAAAAAAATGTTTTTTCAGAACTTGTTAGATTGCGGCCAGGAGCAGTCACCATTCTGTTGAATGGTGACTGCTCCCAAAAACGAAGAGGAATGCAAAGCAGCAGATATTCATGATATCTGCTGCGATGCCCCCTTAATAAATTTGCGGAGGACAGGAGGCACCTTAATGACCCGTTAAAAGCACTCTCGTGCTTTCTTAAATATGCCCCCTAGTGACTTTGCCTGGTGTGAATTTGTTATAGAAGGAGTTAGAGGTAAATACATGGGGGCCAGACACTGTCTTCAAGCTACAAAAAGACACCCAGGAGACACAGAGCTACATAATTTGTTTCCACTCTTTACAAAACAATTAATTTTACAATAGAATAAAGTCTCTTGAAGATATCAGGGAACTACAAATGTTCAGTTTGTGCCTACATTTATCATGACTCTAAAGCCTTCTACACAACCTCTGGCTGCACTTCCTGATCACTCAGCTACCTGATTTGCGTTGAGCTTGTTTACACCTGTATGTTCCAATTGGACGGATTGCGTTGTTCTGCCGGTGGCAGTTGACCGCATTCACTCACAATGACGCTATCGGCCAATCATATTTTCCATTGAGAAAGATTTAAAACAGATTTCATTTTTAATTGTTCTTGTTGATCTTGGAAATACCCACAATTATCAATCTAGGACAAATTTAAACTTTAAATTGAAAGTTAAACTAGTAACAACTTCGTTCTTGTGTCAAGGCACATTTAGTTTACAATATAGATAGACATTAAAATATATGGTTCATTTTAAGAGACTATCACCCCTACTTATAAATCTGGAAGGATATCTTTAATGGTATCTCAGCAGGGCGATGGCTGGCATCTTAGCAGGAAAAGCTACGATGAGAGACTTCGATCCTACTTGCTCTGCAGTGAAAGGGGTTTTACATGTAAAAGAAAATATGTTCTTTGTTTTTTTTGCAATGTATTGCCAGTTGGTGGGAGATTAGCATTGCTGCTACTTACGGCCAACAATCCTGTACCCTCACAATTCCATTCGTCTTCCAAATCACTGACATATTCCAAGAGTTGTTGGTGCCCTGGATGTGATTTCTGCATCACATATCTACTAAATGCAACTCATTATTTCAACCCAAGACTGGTATCTGCAGCCCCATCTGTAACACAGTCATGTGCCCTGCATCAGATGTACTGCTAGACAAGAATAAAGATCACGTCCTTCCTCACAGTCTCCACTAAAAGGTTCAACTGCATTTAATTGTAATTCAGAAGAGTTCTCTTTTATCCTTCTACACATATATATATATATATATATACACAAGTTAACCCGTGCATGATACTCATGCATTCTAGTCAAATCAAGCTACTTAAGGTGTTAAAAAGGTTCTTGTCATGCATTTGGGCCTAGCCCAGGCCTCCTCAGGGGAAGAGCGTTACTTCCCGATGCAGGCGCCCTTTTTTAACGTGGTTTTGTCCACATGTCACCACCTCATCATTTTTCTCCATCACCTCATTCTTCATCTTCATCGCCACATCCTTCATCAAGCTACTTAAGGTGTTAAAAACTCCCCAGCAGGTGGCGCTGCAGCTTGGTTTTATTTTTTCCACACACACACAGACAGACTAAAACATGCCACTAGACATTTATATTATAAAAGATAGGTGATGTTCAGGGTCAACTTTAAAGCTTCTCTATTTAAAAGAACATTCCCATTGCCCGCTCTGACCTTTCAACTTCATGTTACTCCATCGTTGTCGATCTTTACTTTAAAATAGGATTGTCAAACTTTTTTACAAAGTTTGTGGTATGATTATTATTATTTAGATAGCACCAATCATATTACACAGTGCTGTAATGAGGCTCTGTAGTCATTCATACCAGCCAATATCCGAATGGAGCTTACAATCTAACCGACCAGTAGGGTTCAGCCACCCACGCATGCCACATCCAGTTTTAGCCACCATCCATCTTCTTAACCATTAATATCTCCTAAAAATGCTGTCATTATCGAGTGGTAGATAAAAAAATATGGGCCTAAGTTGATTTTCAAATCATAGGCCCTGGTTTCACTTTATTTTATTTTATATTGATCACTCCTGTAAGATTCAGAATGAATTCATATGCACTGCAGGTAATTTTTGGACATACATTCTAGAAAAACAACACAAAACCCACACTGGAAGTGACCACACATATATAACAAGTGTATTGTAATAAGCAGCAAGAATATCTACTCATATTCATTGGAATGTTAGTTAAACTCGCATTACCTTTTGTTGAAGGTCATACTTGCACCATGGACTTGAATGGACAAAGACTGGGACCTGTTGCAACCACCTCAATTTTTATCCACAACTACCAATATTACATCCACATGTTGTAAAGGTTTCCAATAAGCAGTGAACATTCCCCCAGATAAGGACTCCATCCACTGACCAGGTGCCAGCTTTACCCAACTTGCTCTACTCTCTATTCTATGTGCAGTGGCGCACGCAGGGGGGGTTTCTGAGTCTCCAGACCCCCCCCCTGCGCTAACTAAGTGGCCGCTATAGCTGCACTGTCCTATACAGCAGCCGCGGCGCTGTCAAAGAAGCGTAATAAGGTACCGAACCCACATATGTATAACCCACACTTATGCCATACGCCCCACTCCACTTAAAGTTTCCCTTTACAAGGCAGCGCCGCTTTAAATTTAAGCGCTGAAGACAGCGAACTCGCAGGAGTTCAACAATCCGGAGGTTAATACATTTACCCCCTAATCTCATTTGATAGGGAGCATTTTTAAACCTATAGTCACTGCCTCACTGGTTATAGTCTGTGCTATAAATTTAAATTTCTACATCTCATGTTTGTTACTGGATGCAACGCACGAAATTCAGGGTAAAAGTAAAGTGAATAGTTGTTCATCATCAATAGAGGTTATTTATTAAACGTTTATGAATGCAATACTCAAGGAGTTTTAGAAATAAACAAATCAATCAATCTGTATTAAATCTATACTAATGCAATCTATATTAAAGAACAGTTTGGTAGTTATACTAAGATAATCTATCATTCAAAAAAGTTTAGAACAGATACCATGGCTTCAGAAAGCAGCATGAAGGCTTTTGTGTAGACGTTCACGGGGGGGGGCAAAACACAGTCTTTGCCCACCCAACAAAAATCATGGGGGGTCAACCACCCCCTCTACCCCCCCCCGGTTCCTACACACCTAAATACATTGAACCTTATGAAGGGACTGTGGGTCACTGCATTGAGTAATATTTTCCTATACACTTTTCAGTACCATTATTCAGCATCAGTTTATCATATCGTAGCTGTGACACAGACAAAACTAATCTATCCCAGACCTGAATCCCGCACACAGAACATATGTTCTGTATCTAATAATATAGGCTTTTCTTCACTTGCACCAATGCTAATATCCAGGATTATATATATGACATTGAAGCCAGGCACCAATTTTTTTTTTGTTTTGTTTTGTTTTTACACAGAACATTCTGGAATTTTGGCAGACCAGTCATAGAGCTCAATTTAGTGTCTCTAATCCCCCTCCTCAGACAAGTCTACTCACCTCATCCCTCTTACTGGTGAAAGAAAAGAATAGGATAAGGCTCAGTCTCTGTCGACCCTAGGCACAGGCCTACTATGGCTAATGTCACATTAGTTGCTAAGGGTTACCGCACATTAATGCCGTTTCCCCGGATCACCTGGTAGTATCTGTTACGCCGTACAAATCTGCTATTTCCATGCTCACATGACTAATTACCAAACAGTGGTAACAGCAATCTCAACTTAGCCCAGTGGCTCTGGGGGACATCATTCCCTCTTCTTGCGAGCGGTAAAGTAACTACTTGGCGTATTATTGGAACCTTTTTAAACCAGTAACATTCAGAATTCTTATGTAGAAGTCTCCTGAAACTATGGAACAAGCGGTAATGGTGCTGCCGCAGTGATAAGGAAGAAGGTATTGGAACATGGAAGACAGACATGAACGACAAAGGGAATAAACAAGGAGCTCAGAAGAAACAATTGGTGACAGACAACAGGTAAAAGAGCAAAGGGGATACAGAGCTGGGGGATAAACCGGAAACAAGGAGGGACAGATTACACCGAGTAAGCAGTGCAGGCAAAACATCCGTGGATGAGGGAGGTTTGTGTGGTCGGTGTTATTAATGGTGGGTTAAGGTTGGGGGATTTCCAAATTTTTCACCAACAATGTCAATGAAATTGGGAAGTGTTACTATGCGCGCAGCGTTAATTCGGTGCCAGGTTCCATGGTTCCACATCACGGGGGAGTTGAGATCACCTGTTTAGTGGTTTTACTCAGTAAGAGCTGAAGTAACCGGACGACTTGTATTAGACGTGTTAATTATGTGACGGTGGGATATAGATGCTTCAGATGTACAGAATTAACTATATATATATATATATATATATATATATATATATATTATATATATATGTGTGTGTGTGTTGGCTAACCTGTGACACTCCAGGTGTTGTGGAACTACAAGTCCCAGCATGCTTTGCCAATATATAGCAGCTTATTGCTGGAAGGGTATGCTGGGACTTATAGT
Organism: Mixophyes fleayi; assembly: GCF_038048845.1. Classification (NCBI taxonomy): domain Eukaryota; kingdom Metazoa; phylum Chordata; class Amphibia; order Anura; family Limnodynastidae; genus Mixophyes; species Mixophyes fleayi. The sequence goes on along the minus strand of NW_027447498.1, from coordinate 1,114,331 downwards.
TTCACAACACCTGGAGTGTCACAGGTTATCCAACACTGATATATATATATATATATATATATATACATAAATATATAAATATATATATATATATATACTACACTGCCCCTTTTAAACAGCGCAGCTTATAGACGATGCATGTTGCATATAAACAAGGGGGTCTTGTTTCCCTTAAAACACAGTTATATTTTGCAGCAAACCGCACACTGTGCCATTGTAGATCTAACAAAAACAACCTCTGCCGGGCGTTGAATGGTTTCCTGGTGCTTTGCGGAGGCCTTGTTTCCTTTGCCTATCCAGGTATCCCCTCTCACACTGTCATACCAGGACAAAATGTCCAATTAGAAAAATCCTAGGCCAGCGTGAGACCAGTGGTTGCTGTGGTTACCCAGTTTCCACGGACATGGAATGCTCAGCCAGAGCTGCCAGCAGCCTGAGATTACTCCTTTTTATTACGGAATCCAGTGTGCGTAATAATTTATTAGTACAAGAACAACTGTCTTCATATATCACACTAAGAGACTTGGGGGGGGGGAGCGCACCAGACATTGACGCCACTGAAAATCTATTCCGCAAAGTTCAGTCGTTCCGAGTGCCACGGGAGACATTAAAGGTGCAGATTTAAGTCACTACTTGCAAAAGTATATATTAAAAAAAAAGACACCAGCAGGTTCCAACATCTGAACAATTCCGCACAGGATACACCAGGTTCTTAAATCTGTTTTGATGTACGGTCTACACCTAGCTGACAGGAATTTCCAAGTTATCCATCCATGAAGGGAAACAGCTAAACTGCCAGTTACTCTGATATGACAAAAGTAATAGTGGCAAATAAACATTTAAAACACATTCCCGTGCTTTTGAGAGGCCTCTTGAAATGGCTTTTTTAAGCTTTGAGTGGAGGCAAATTTTCTTTAAAGTCATCAAGGCGAATAAAATGTAACATTACATCCCATGTGGAACATCTAGAATTAGAGGCAACAAAGCTTGAAAAGAAATAATACACGCCAAGATGGTAAAGGATCTTTACTGGGTGACCGTCTAATGCCACATGAGGAGGGTGATGATGAGTAGAGATAGTAGAGATAAATATAATGATGTGTCTGTGCTGGATCATCACTTCTTGGAGGTGTTATATTTAAGAAAATGCAACTCAAATTTTAACCACAATACCAGCAGAATATACTGTTGTCCTTGAATGAGTAGCTGAAGCATTGTGCATTAACTGATTGGTTACAAATGGCTAATGTAATGTAGACATGTAGACATGGCTAGTCTGGCAGACCTCTCACCTTAGATACTTCCAGCTGAGCCCTTACCTGACATAATGTAATTCACAAGCAGCTTGCATCACTCAGCCTGGAGGTACAGTACTTGGATTACCTGGCATATTGTGTCATTAGCTGTAATAAACACACCCATTGCAATGAGTGAAATCTGGTTCTCTGACACCACTATTGTGGTGACAAATCTGTCCAGTGGGCATCAATAGACAGAGCCTCATGATCATCATCATCATCATCATCACCATTTATTTATATAGTGCCACTGATTGCGCAGCGCTGTACAGAGAACTCATTCATATCAATTCCTGCCCCATTGGAGCTTACAGTCTAAATTCCCTAACACACACACAGACTGAGAGAGAGAGACGAGGGTTAATTTTGATAGCAGCCAATTAACCTACTAGTATGTTTTTGGGTGTGGGAGGAAACCGGAGCAGCCGGAGGAAACCCACGCAAACATGGGGAGAATATACAAACTCCACACAGATAAGGCCATGGTCGGGAATTGAACTCATGACCCCAGTGCTGTGAGGCAGCAGTGCTAACCACTGAGCCACCGTGCTGCCCATTATAAATAACACATAATTCAATAGAAACATATGGAAGCGGAGGAGCAATATTTTTCAATGGAGCGACAATGATCACTCTTCTTGCTGGTAAGAGTGTTCCTTTGGCATGAATATGCTGTAATTCCGTTACACCAACGCTGGGAGCTGACTTAACCACGTGCTGTAAGTCACCCCGGTGCGAAAGATCAAGGGGTAAATGTATGAACATGCGGGTTCTTCAACACCCGCGTGTTCAGCGTGTTCGGCGTTTAAATTTCAAGCGGCGCTGCATTGTAAAGGGAAGTTTCCCTTTACAATGCAGCGCCGCTTGAAATTTAATCACCGAACACGCTGAACTTTACAATGCAGCGCCGCTTGAAATTTAATCACCGAACACGCTGAACACGCGGGTGTTGAAGAACCCGCATGTTCATACATTTACCCCCAGGTGTACCCATAAATACAGCTCCGTGTCTGATAAATAACTGGTTCTCAAAGTCAAGGCCGGCATAGGCTGGGTTTAGTTAGAAACTTCCAGTTGGTTCTCTCCTCCGAGATTCCAGACTCCAGGTACTCTACAGTCATTAGGTAGATCCCCAACGGTCATTAGGATCCACAGCATATATAATGATACAGTTCCAGACTGACACACAAAGGGGACTATTTATCAAGCACTTGCAGCACCTATGAAAATGGGCGTTTTTCGCAGGATTATAGGAAAATCCAGCATTAGATCTATTTAACAATACTTTAATGCAGGCGATATCTCTGGTGTTCAGCCCAAAATCGTTTCCAATTGTTCTGTAGATGGCGTTCGCAGTTCACACCTAGACTAGCTGTAGGGGTCCCTGGGAGTCTTCATGCCCCCCCCCTCCTTGGCAGTAATAGATTGTTGTGCATGCGCTGTGGGATGGGCAGTTAATTGACCAGGACATAACCCTAATAACCATAGGATCATTATTGTGCATGTTCATAAATACTGCAAATAAACAACCACAAGTGTAAGCGGTCATCTTCCAACAGGCACTAACGAGTGTCAATGATGCCAAAAGAAAACTGTCCGCTAGACCCCTATTGGCTGCTCCTTAGATAGTTGACCAAACTGGACATTAACCGTGTCAGCCAGCTCTCGCACAGAGGGGCACGATCGGCCCATGTATGGCCAAATCTAAAGCTGTAAAGTCACTGTGAGGGAGCGAATCATGAATCATGATTTCAGTCATAAATCATGAAATGAATTATGAAATGAATCATGAATCATGAATTGAATCATGAATCATGAATTGAATCATGAATCATGAATCATGAATTGAATCATGAATTGAATCATGAATCATGAATCATGAATCATGAATCATGAATCATGAATTGATTCATGAATCATGAATTGAATCATGAATCACGAATTGAATCATGAATCATGAATCGAATCATGAATCATAAATAATGAATAATGAATTGAGTCATGAATCATGAATCATGAATCGAATCATGAATCATGAATCGAATCATGAATTAAATCATGAATCATGAATCATAATTTCAATCATGAATCATGAATTGAATCATGAATCATGAATTGAATCATAAATCATGATTCATGAAATGAATCATGAATCATGAATCATGAATCATGAATCGAATCATGAATCATGAATCATGAATCATGAATCGAATCATGAATTGAATCATGAATCATGAATCATTAATTGAATCATAAATCATGAATCGAATCTTGAATCATAAATCATTAATTGAATAATGAATCATGAATCATGAATTTAATTATGAATCATGAATTATGAATCGAATCATGAATCACAAATCATGAATTAAATCATGAATCATGAATTGAATCATGAATCATGAATCATGAATCGAATCTTGAATCATAAATCATTAATTGAATAATGAATCATGAATCATGAATTTAATTATGAATCATGAATTATGAATCGAATCATGAATCACAAATCATGAATTAAATCATGAATCATGAATTGAATCATGAATCATGAATCATGAATCGTGAATTGAATCATGAATCATGAATTGAATCATGAATCATGAATCATGAATTGAATCATGAATCATGAATTGAATCATGAATCATGAATCATGAATTGAATCATGAATCATGAATCATGAATTGAATCATGAATTATGAATAATAATTTGAATCATGAATTGAATCATGAATTGAATCATGAATCATGAAATGAATCATGAATCATGAATTGAATCATGAATCATAAATCATGAATTGAATCTTGAATCACGAATCATGAATTATGAATCGAATCATGAATTATGATTCGAATCAAGAAGCATGAATGGAATCATGAATCATGAATCGAATCATGAATCACAAATCATGAATTGAATTATGAATCATGAATTATGAATCGAATCATGAATCACAAATCATGAATTGAATCATGAATCATGAATCATAAAAGGAATCATGAATCATGAATGGAATCATGAATCATGATTTCAGTCATAAATCATGAAATGAATTATGAAATGAATCATGAATCATGAATTGAATCATGAATCATGAATTGAATCATGAATCATGAATCATGAATTGAATCATGAATTGAATCATGAATCATGAATCATGAATCATGAATCATGAATCATGAATTGATTCATGAATCATGAATTGAATCATGAATCACGAATTGAATCATGAATCATGAATCGAATCATGAATCATAAATAATGAATCATGAATTGAATCACAAATCATGAATTGAATCATGAATCAAGAATCATGAAATAAATCATGAATTGAATCAAGATTCATGAACCATGAATTGAATCATGAAATAAATCATGAATCATGAATTGAATCATAAAACATGAATCATGAATTGAATCATGAATCATGAATTGAATCATGAATCATGAATTGAATCATGAATCATGAATCATGAATCATGAAACATGAATTGAATTATGAATCATGAATTGAATTATGAATCTTGAATCATGAATCATGAATCATGAATCATGAATTGAATCATGAATTATGAATCATGAATTGAATCATGAATCATGAATTGAATCATGAATCATGAATCGAATCATGAATCATGAATCATGAATTGAATCATGAATCATGAATCGTGAATTGAATCATGAATCATGAATTGAATCATGATTTATGAATCATAATTTCAATCATGAATTGAATCATGAATTGAATCATGAATCATGAATTGAATCATGAATCATGAATTGAATCATGAATCATGAATCATGAAATTAATAATGAATCATGAATTGAATCATGAATCATGAATCATGAATTGAATCTTGAATCATGAATTGAATCATGTATCATGAATCATGAAATTAATTATGAATCATGAATCGAATCATGAATCATGAATCATGATTTATGAATCGAATCATGAATCATGATTCGAATCAAGAATCATGAATGGAATCATGAATCGAATCATGAATCACAAATCATGAATTGAATTATGAATCATGAATTATGAATCGAATCATGAATCACAAATCATGATTTGAATCATGAATCATAAAATGAATCATGAATCATGAAAGGAATCATGAATCATGAATTGAATCATAAATCATGAAATGAATCATTAAATGAATCATGAATCATGAATTGAATCATGAATCATGAATCATGAATTGAATCATGAATCATGAATTGAATCATGAATCATGAACCATGAATCATGAATCATGAACCATGAATCATGAGTCATGAATTGAATCATGAATCATGAATTGAATCATGAATCATGAATCATGAATCATGAAATAAATTATGAATCATGATTTGAATCAAGAATTGAATCATAAATCATGAAATGAATCATGAATTGTGAATTGAATCATGAATCATGAATCGAATCATGATTCATGAATCATGAATTGAATCATGAATCATGAATCATGAATTGAATCATGAATCATGAACCATGAAATGAATTAATGAAATGAATCAACATTCATGAACCATGAATTGAATCATGAAATAAATCATGAATTGAATCATAAATCAAGAATCATGAATCGAATCATGAATCTTGAATTGAATAATGAATCATAAATCATGAATCAAGAATTGAATCATGAATCATGAATCGAATCATGAATCATGAATTGAATCATGAATCACGAATCGAATCATGAATCATGAATTAAATCATGAATCATGATTCATGAATGTAATCATGAATTGAATCATGAATCATGAATCATAAAATGAATTATGACTTGAATCATGAATCGAATCATGAATTGAATCATGAATCATAAATCGAATCATGAATCATGAATCATGAAATGAATCATGAATCATGAATCGAATCATGATCCGTGAATCATGAATCGAATCATGAATCATGAATCATGAATCATGAATCATGAATCGAATCATGAATTGAATCATGAATCATGAATCATGAATTGAATCATGAATCATAAATCGAATAATGAATCATGAATGGAATCATGAATCATGAATCATGAATTGAATCATGAATCATAAATCGAATCATGAATCATGAATCGAACCATGAATCATGAATTGAATCATGAATCATGAATCATGAATTGAATCACAAATCATGAATTGAATCATGAATCATGAATCATGAATTGAATCATAAATCATGAATTGAATCATGAATCATGAATCATGAATTGAATCATGAATCATGAATCATGAATTGAATCATGAATCATGAATCGAATCATGAATCATGAATCATGATTTAAAACATGAATTTATGAATCATGAATTGAATCATGATTTAAATCATGAATTTATGAATCATGAATTGAATCATGAATTGAATCATGAATTGAATCATGAATTGAATCTTGAATTATGAATCATTAATTGAATCATGAATTGAATCATGAATTGAATCATGAATTGAAACATGAATCATGAATCGAATCATGATACATGAATCATGAATTGAATCATGAATCATGAATCATGAATTGAATCATGAATCATGAATCATGAATCGAATCATGAATCATGAATCAAGAAATAAATCATGAATCATAATTCGAATCATGAATCATGAATCATGAATTTAATCATGAATTGAATCATGAATCGAATCATGAATCATGAATCAAGAAACAAATCATGAATCATGAATTGAATCATGAATCATGAAATATGAATTAAATCATGAATCATGAATCATGAATCATGAATTATGAATCGAATCATGAATCAAGAATTGAATCATGAATTGAATCATTAATCAAGAATCATGAATCGAATCATGAATCATGAATTGAATCATGAATCACGAATCGAATCATGAATCATGAATTAAATCATGAATCATGATTCATAAATTGAATCATGAATTGAATCATGAATCATGAATCATAAAATGAATCATGAATTGAATCATGAATTGAATCATGAATCATGAATTGAATCATGAATCATGAATTGAATCATGAATCATGAAGTGAATCATGAATTGAGTCATGAATCATGAATCATGAATCGAATCATGAATCATGAATCAAATCATGAATTAAATCATGAATCATGAATCATAATTTCAATCATGAATCATGAATTGAATCATGAATCATGAATTGAATCATAAATCATGATTCATGAAATGAATCATGTATTGAATTATGAATCATGAATCATGAATCATGAATCATGAATCGAATCATGAATCATGAATCATGAATCATGAATCGAATCATGAATCATGAATCATGAATCATGAATCGAATTATGAATTGAATCATGAATCATGAATCATGAATTGAATCATGAATCATGAATCGAATCTTGAATCATAAATCATTAATTGAATAATGAATCATGAATCATGAATTTAATTATGAATCATGAATTATGAATCGAATCATGAATCACAAATCATGAATTAAATCATGAATCATGAATCGAATCTTGAATCATAAATCATTAATTGAATAATGAATCATGAATCATGAATTAAATCATGAATCATGAATTGAATCATGAATCATGAATCATGAATCGTGAATTGAATCATGAATCATGAATTGAATCATGAATCATGAATCATGAATTGAATCATGAATCATGAATTGAATCATGAATCATGAATTGAATCATGAATCATGAATCATGAATTGAATCATGAATCATGAATCATGAATTGAATCATGAATTATGAATAATAATTTGAATCATGAATTGAATCATGAATTGAATCATGAATCATGAAATGAATCATGAATCATGAATTGAATCATGAATCATAAATCATGAATTGAATCTTGAATCATGAATCATGAATTATGAATCGAATCATGAATTCTGATTCGAATCAAGAATCATGAATGGAATCATGAATCATGAATCGAATCATGAATCACAAATCATGAATTGAATTATGAATCATGAATTATGAATCGAATCATGAATCACAAATCATGAATTGAATCATGAATCATGAATCATAAAAGGAATCATGAATCATGAATGGAATCTAGAATCATGATTTGAGTCATAAATCATGAAATGAATTATGAAATGAATCATGAATCATGAATTGAATCATGAATCATGAATTGAATCATGAATCATGAATTGAATCATGAATCATGAATTGAATCATGAATTGAATCATGAATCATGAATCATGAATCATGAATCATGAATTGATTCATGAATCATGAATTGAATCATGAATCACGAATTGAATCATGAATCATGAATCGAATCATGAATCATAAATAATGAATCATGAATTGAATCACGAATCATGAATTGAATCATGAATCAAGAATCATGAAATAAATCATGAATTGAATCAAGATTCATGAACCATGAATTGAATCATGAAATAAATCATGAATCATGAATTGAATCATAAAACATGAATCATGAATTGAATCATGAATCATGAATTGAATCATGAATCATGAATTGAATCATGAATCATGAATCATGAATCATGAAACATGAATTGAATTATGAATCATGAATTGAATTATGAATCTTGAATCATGAATCATGAATCATGAATCATGAATTGAATCATGAATCATGAATCATGAATTGAATCATGAATCATGAATTGAATCATGAATCATGAATCGAATCATGAATCATGAATCATGAATTGAATCATGAATCATGAATCGTGAATTGAATCATGAATCATGAATTGAATCATGATTTATGAATCATAATTTCAATCATGAATTGAATCATGAATTGAATCATGAATCATGAATTGAATCATGAATCATGAATTGAATCATGAATCATGAATCATGAAATTAATAATGAATCATGAATTGAATCATGAATCATGAATCATGAATTGAATCTTGAATCATGAATTGAATCATGAATCATGAAATTAATTATGAATCATGAATCGAATCATGAATCATGAATCATGATTTATGAATCGAATCATGAATCATGATTCGAATCAAGAATCATGAATGGAATCATGAATCGAATCATGAATCACAAATCATGAATTGAATTATGAATCATGAATTATGAATCGAATCATGAATCACAAATCATGATTTGAATCATGAATCATAAAATGAATCATGAATCATGAAAGGAATCATGAATCATGAATTGAATCATAAATCATGAAATGAATCATTAAATGAATCATGAATCATGAATTGAATCATGAATCATGAATCATGAATCATGAATTGAATCATGAATCATGAATTGAATCATGAATCATGAACCATGAATCATGAATCATGAACCATGAATCATGAGTCATGAATTGAATCATGAATCATGAATTGAATCATGAATCATGAATCATGAATCATGAAATAAATTATGAATCATGATTTGAATCAAGAATTGAATCATAAATCATGAAATGAATCATGAATTGTGAATTGAATCATGAATCATGAATCGAATCATGATTCATGAATCATGAATTGAATCATGAATCATGAATCATGAATTGAATCATGAATCATGAACCATGAAATGAATTAATGAAATGAATCAACATTCATGAACCATGAATTGAATCATGAAATAAATCATGAATTGAATCATAAATCAAGAATCATGAATCGAATCATGAATCTTGAATTGAATAATGAATCATAAATCATGAATCAAGAATTGAATCATGAATCATGAATCGAATCATGAATCATGAATTGAATCATGAATCACGAATCGAATCATGAATCATGAATTAAATCATGAATCATGATTCATGAATGTAATCATGAATTGAATCATGAATCATGAATCATAAAATGAATTATGACTTGAATCATGAATCGAATCATGAATTGAATCATGAATCATAAATCGAATCATGAATCATGAATCATGAAATGAATCATGAATCATGAATCGAATCATGATCCGTGAATCATGAATCGAATCATGAATCATGAATCATGAATCATGAATCATGAATCGAATCATGAATTGAATCATGAATCATGAATCATGAATTGAATCATGAATCATAAATCGAATCATGAATCATGAATGGAATCATGAATCATGAATCATGAATTGAATCATGAATCATAAATCGAATCATGAATCATGAATCGAACCATGAATCATGAATTGAATCATGAATCATGAATCATGAATTGAATCACAAATCATGAATTGAATCATGAATCATGAATCATGAATTGAATCATAAATCATGAATTGAATCATGAATCATGAATCATGAATTGAATCATGAATCATGAATCATGAATTGAATCATGAATCATGAATCGAATCATGAATCATGAATCATGATTTAAAACATGAATTTATGAATCATGAATTGAATCATGATTTAAATCATGAATTTATGAATCATGAATTGAATCATGAATTGAATCATGAATTGAATCATGAATTGAATCATGAATTGAATCTTGAATTATGAATCATTAATTGAATCATGAATTGAATCATGAATTGAATCATGAATTGAAACATGAATCATGAATCGAATCATGATACATGAATCATGAATTGAATCATGAATCATGAATCATGAATTGAATCATGAATCATGAATCATGAATCGAATCATGAATCATGAATCAAGAAATAAATCATGAATCATAATTCGAATCATGAATCATGAATCATGAATTTAATCATGAATTGAATCATGAATCGAATCATGAATCATGAATCAAGAAACAAATCATGAATCATGAATTGAATCATGAATCATGAAATATGAATTAAATCATGAATCATGAATCATGAATCATGAATTATGAATCGAATCATGAATCAAGAATTGAATCATGAATTGAATCATTAATCAAGAATCATGAATCGAATCATGAATCATGAATTGAATCATGAATCACGAATCGAATCATGAATCATGAATTAAATCATGAATCATGATTCATGAATTGAATCATGAATTGAATCATGAATCATGAATCATAAAATGAATCATGAATTGAATCATGAATTGAATCATGAATCATGAATTGAATCATGAATCATGAATTGAATCATGAATCATGAAGTGAATCATGAATTGAGTCATGAATCATGAATCATGAATCGAATCATGAATCATGAATCAAATCATGAATTAAATCATGAATCATGAATCATAATTTCAATCATGAATCATGAATTGAATCATGAATTGAATCATAAATCATGATTCATGAAATGAATCATGTATTGAATTATGAATCATGAATCATGAATCATGAATCATGAATCGAATCATGAATCATGAATCATGAATCATGAATCGAATCATGAATCATGAATCATGAATCGAATTATGAATTGAATCATGAATCATGAATCATGAATTGAATCATGAATCATGAATCGAATCTTGAATCATAAATCATTAATTGAATAATGAATCATGAATCATGAATTTAATTATGAATCATGAATTATGAATCGAATCATGAATCACAAATCATGAATTAAATCATGAATCATGAATCATGAATCATGAATCGAATCTTGAATCATAAATCATTAATTGAATAATGAATCATGAATCATGAATTAAATCATGAATCATGAATTGAATCATGAATCATGAATCATGAATCGTGAATTGAATCATGAATCATGAATTGAATCATGAATCATGAATCATGAATTGAATCATGAATCATGAATTGAATCATGAATCATGAATTGAATCATGAATCATGAATCATGAATTGAATCATGAATCATGAATCATGAATTGAATCATGAATTATGAATAATAATTTGAATCATGAATTGAATCATGAATTGAATCATGAATCATGAAATGAATCATGAATCATGAATTGAATCATGAATCATAAATCATGAATTGAATCTTGAATCATGAATCATGAATTATGAATCGAATCATGAATTCTGATTCGAATCAAGAATCATGAATGGAATCATGAATCATGAATCGAATCATGAATCACAAATCATGAATTGAATTATGAATCATGAATTATGAATCGAATCATGAATCACAAATCATGAATTGAATCATGAATCATGAATCATAAAAGGAATCATGAATCATGAATGGAATCTAGAATCATGATTTGAGTCATAAATCATGAAATGAATTATGAAATGAATCATGAATCATGAATTGAATCATGAATCATGAATTGAATCATGAATCTTGAATTGAATCATGAATTGAATCATGAATCATGAATCATGAATCATGAATCATGAATCATGAATTGATTCATGAATCATGAATTGAATCATGAATCACGAATTGAATCATGAATCATGAATCGAATCATGAATCATAAATAATGAATCATGAATTGAATCACGAATCATGAATTGAATCATGAATCAAGAATCATGAAATAAATCATGAATTGAATCAAGATTCATGAACCATGAATTGAATCATGAAATAAATCATGAATCATGAATGGAATCATAAAACATGAATCATGAATTGAATCATGAATCATGAATTGAATCATGAATCATGAATTGAATCATGAATCATGAATCATGAATCATGAAACATGAATTGAATTATGAATCATGAATTGAATCATGAATCTTGAATCATGAATCATGAATCATGAATTGAATCATGAATCATGAATCATGAATTGAATCATGAATCGAATCATGAATCATGAATCATGAATCGAATCATGAATCATGAATCGAATCATGAATCATGAATCATGAATTAAATCATGAATCATGAATCGTGAATTGAATCATGAATCATGAATTGAATCATGATTTATGAATCATAATTTCAATCATGAATTGAATCATGAATTGAATTATGAATCATGAATTGAATCATGAATCATGAATCATGAAATTAATAATGAATCATGAATTGAATCATGAATCATGAATCATGAATTGAATCTTGAATCATGAATTGAATCATGAATCATGAATCATGAAATAATAATGAATCATGAATTGAATCATGAATCATGAATCATGAATTGAATCTTGAATCGAATCATGAATCATGAATCATGATTTATGAATCGAATCATGAATCATGATTCGAATCAAGAATCATGAATGGAATCATGAATCGAATCATGAATCACAAATCATGAATTGAATTATGAATCATGAATTATGAATCGAATCATGAATCACAAATCATGATTTGAATCATGAATCATGAATCATAAAATGAATCATGAATCATGAAAGGAATCATGAATCATGAATTGAATCATAAATCATGAAATGAATCATTAAATGAATCATGAATCATGAATTGAATCATGAATCATGAATCATGAATCATGAATCATGAATTGAATCATGAATCATGAATTGAATCATGAATCATGAACCATGAATCATGAATCATGAACCATGAATCATGAGTCATGAATTGAATCATGAATCATGAATTGAATCATGAATCATGAATCATGAATCATGAAATAAATTATGAATCATGATTTGAATCAAGAATTGAATCATAAATCATGAAATGAATCATGAATTGTGAATTGAATCATGAATCATGAATCAAATCATAAATCATGAATTGAATCATGAATCATGAACCATGAATCATGAATCATGAACCATGAATCATGAATCATGAATTAAATCATGAATCATGAAATGAATCATGAAATAAATCATGAATCATGATTTGAATCAAGAATTGAATCATAAATCATGAAATGAATCATGAAATGAATCATGAATCATGAATTGAATCATGAAACACGAATTGAATAATGAATCATGAATCGAATCATGAATCATGAATAATGAATCATGAATTGAATCACGAATCATGAATTGAATCATGAATTAAATCATGAATCAAGAATCATGAAATGAATCATTAAATAAATCATGAATCATGATTTGAATCAAGAATTGAATCATAAATCATGAAATGAATCATGAATCATGAATTGAATCATGAATCACGAATTGAATCATGAATCATGAATCGAATCATGAATCATGAATAATGAATCATGAATTGAATCACGAATCATGAATTGAATCATGAATCAAGAATCATGAAATAAATCATGAATTAAATCAAGATTCATGAACCATGAATTATTCCCATTACCAAACAATACAGCCAACTCTTCCAAGCTAACTATCCTAAATTACTCTCCCAGATTAAATCTGACATGGAAAGATGGGTCCACCATATCATCTCTAAGATAGGATGCATTAACTCAGTTAAAATTAACATATTACCTAGATTTCTTTACTTTTTTCAAACTTTGCCGATTCGTATCCGTCCTATGTATTAACATTTCTACTACAATACACATTGCAATTCATATGGAACAAAAATCACCCCAGAGTAAAACTACTTGTTCTACAAAAGTCAATACAGAATGGAGGCCTCGGAGTTCCAAATTTTAAACATTATTATTTAGCAGCACAACTCGCCCAATGTATATTATGGAACACTCCTGGTTCAATTTGTATCTGGACCTCTATTGAGACAGAGTGCTTGGGTGTCTCTTCCGCCTCCTCTCTCCTGTGACTCCACTGACTTAACCATCCACAATCTACTTCTTGCCTGTCAGTTGTGGTTCACATACTGACCCTCTGGGATTGCGCAAACACGAAATATAAATTGGCTCCAAACCCCAATCCAATAATTCCACTCTTTAATAATAATACATTTCCACCTTGCTGTATTTCAACTTCATTTGAATTTTGGAAGAAGGCTGGTATTCGATATCTAAATGATATCACTAAAGACCTTCATTTGATGACCTAGAAACTAAATTTATTATCCCCAATAAATATTTCTTTCAATACCTGCAATTACAGAACTTTCATTCTGCTAATAAACCATCTTTATGTATCAGACCATTGACCATTTTTGAATCACTCTCCCTAAAACAATCTTCAAGTAAAGGTCTCATATACTACTATATTGGGAGCTTAAAGTCCAAAACACAGGAGATAGAGATTCACATGAACGGACATGGGAGGAAGATCTGGGGGAGACTCTGGATAAAGAGGATTGGGAGGAAATAAGAACTAACACTACCTCCAGTTCTATTTATGTGAAAATAAAAGAAGATGCATATAAACTCTTGTATCAGTGGTACTTAGTTCCTACTAAATTAAATAAAATGTTCCCTGACTTATCTAATAGGTGCTGGAGAGGCTATGCAATAGAAGGATCCTTCCTCCACATATGGTTGCAATGCCCCAAAGAAACCCCATTCTGGCTGGAGATCCGAGACTTTGCATCCGAAATATTACAAATTGACACCCCCCTCTCCCCCAGGTTTTTCCTCTTACCACTTGGGTTCCCATCTGCTACTGTCCATCAAAAACAAAATGTTCAGACATATTGCTTCAGCTGCCTTATGCCAAATAGCCACTGATTGGAAACAAATTAACGCTCTGACATTACAAAACATTATTGATAGAATTTGGTACACATATAAAATTGAATATATGACCAGCATTCTTAGCAATAAGTCTAAATCGTTTAACAAAACATGGGCACCATGTGCTTCCTACTTACATATCCAAAATCCCTTCTTAACATAACTATTTAAGCTTTTGGTCCTGATCCTCCTGGCTCCTACTCCTTACCCCGCACTTCACCCCTTCACTTTCTCTATCTTCTCCCTTTTTTTTTTCTTTCTTTTTCCCTATTGCTTCATAGCGGCATGCCACACCTCTCTTTTATCTAAACTCTTTTTCTTTTCCTTCTAGTGAAAAAATTGTTCAGCGCCTACCACTATAGACCTTTTAATTGCAAATTCAATACCATGTCAATGTTTCCTCATTCTTATTCATTACAAATATTATTTACATTTATTACTATTATATTTGAATGCTTATATATTGTTTTGATAACTTCCTTATTTGATATTACCTGCTTAACTTTGAATAAATAGAGTTGATACACGATAAAAGTAAAAAAAAAATAAGAAATATAAAGCTTCAGGTCCAGATGGCATAAACTCAAGGGTTCTTATGGAGGTAAACCGCTATTCTTAATTTTCATAGATTCAATCTCATCAGGCTCAGTAAGAAGGGACTGGCGAATAGCAGATGTGGTGCCATTGTTTAAAAAGGGGACAAGATCACAACCAGCGAAATATAGACCTGTAAGCCTGACATCAATAAGATTATTAGTGGGAATCAGCATGGATTTGTGAGGGATAGGTCATATCAAACTAATCTAAATAGTTTCTATGAGGAAGTTAGTTGGAATGCTTTAAAATTAAATTGCAAATCTGGAAGCTAAGTCAGCTTCCAGATTTGGAATTTAATTTTAAAACATTTTTAAAAATAGTTACAATGTATATTAAAAAAATATGTATAAAGCTGGCGCATCTTACCACTATCAGGTTTATCGCTGGCAATAAACCTTTTATGTATAGGATGAAATTAAAACAAAAATCTAACAATTTCGCTGGTAATAGAGGTTTTCATTGTTTAATAAATCTTCCCTTTAGCAACTTCAATGAGGAACCTATGTCTTAAAAGCGCATGTGCTAGTGGGGTTAATATTGATGAATAGGACCCATAGGGGCAGGTGCAATTGTAAAAATGTTGCCATTTTTACCGTTTACACAGTAAAAAGTAACGCTCACTTTTGCTTGCGCTCCTCTATGGGGCGCAAGCAAGAGTGAACGACTACTTTACTAAAGAAAAATCGCTGTGTAGTGTCTCGCAGCCATTACAACTGAATCTGCCCCATGATGAATGCAAAAATTATTAAAATAAGATGATTGTGCTTATCTCCCATCCTCAAGTTTGTCCATGGCTCTTCCAATCAGCAGCCTCCAGGACTCCATCGACGGCAGCAGAAGAGGAGGAAGAAAGTACTAGGAGAAGAGGGGAGAAGAAGGTGTATATGTGAGGGGCACAGGGGAAAAGTGGGTGTTGGAGGCAAATGATAGAAGAAGGTGGGGAGATAAAACAAAGTGTTGGCAAAGAAACACAGGGGAGGAAGACTTGAATTAAAGACAGACACAAAGTAGGGGTAAGAAAGAGGCAGTCACACCCATAGAGGAAGAGATGCACAGACACACAAAAGGGGGGGGGGTCACGCATACAAAATTATAGACAGAGAGGAATACACAAAGGGGAAGAAGAGACAGGAGGTGACAAATAGAGACAGGTAGACAGACACACAGTGAGGGAGTGAGGGGGGAGGGGTGGAAGACTGACTCTGCAGACAGGAGACTGCAGAGGAGGAAGAGCAGCTGGGAGATCAGGGGCGCACCTGTGCAGTGTGCACATGAAAAGCCACGCCCCCTGTGTGATGAGAGTGTGTCTGCAAACTGCCTCTATACAGGTATAGGCAGCATGCAACCAATTGGTCAAAGATACAGGGGCGATCCCGCTGGTGCCCGAAGCAAGTTTGCTAGCTGGCCATATTTTTATAGTTTAATAGTGCAAATTGCGGGCGTGGCGCTCCCTTGGCTTTGTGACTTGAGCGGTCACAGCGGCCGCACCGCCCTCGTTAAGGTCCTGGGGCTATATTTACTAAGCTGTGGGTTTGAAAAAGTGGGACTGCCTCTGGGAATTAGGGAATTACACTCTGTAATGATGCCGGAGAATATTGCAAATCTGCTGTTCGGCATAACTGTTTAGTGAGTTGTGTTAAATGATACAATACTAAAATAGAGGTATAGCGGGATTTCGTCCAGACCCTGCAAATAACCTCAGCAGATCTATAGATAAATAAATGATTTCTCCTGTTCATGATTAAGAATTCCCCTATGTTACCTGTCTGTGGGTATTTGCAGACTGGAGCTGAGAGTCTCACGTGTAGTATAGGAAGTGAAAGCCTACATTTACGTAAACCGTGTCCTGAGTTGTGTTGGACGCCCCCTAGTGGTTGGAGTAGGAACCCGCACTTCTCACACTAGTAATTGCTGTATGAATCCTCCGGTACCACAGCAATGCCCTCATTGTAAATAAGACAAAGTTTAGTTTTATGCGTTTTTGGTCATCCTGCCTGCCTGCTTTTTACCAGTAATGTTTTATTGCCTGTGCATACAGTAAAGGGGCCAACCCCTGTATCTTTACCTGTGATGGGCACTTCACCTCAGACGTTTTTAGGTTTTCGCTTGCCCTAATCTTTGTGCCAATCGGAAGTGCCCGATCGGGTTTTGTGTTAAACACTCGAGAGACGCTGACCAGGAGGAATTTGCATGTAGATGAACGACTGTGACGGAATAGAGAGAGAGAGGTGGGAGAATGATGTACAGACACGCTTGTTAACCGAAGAGTTGTATAAAGAGCGCAGGAAGTGTACGGTGAGGAAGGGATTGGATTGACGTGTTTTCTACGTTACTGATGGAGCTGGTATGGGGAAGAACATTGTTTGCACTTTGATCCATTTCAGCATTCACACAAGAAACAGTAGTTGTATTATATGGTACATTAAATGACGTCTGTCCAAAACCGGTCAATGCAACACTAGTTTGCTTTCAATAGTTCTTAATTTAGTTACTACAGTATATAGAACACAAAAGGCCTGAGTCATTAAGGGAAGTAAAGCATAAAAAAAAAAATAGTAACTTTGCACCTGGGCAAAACCATGTCACATTGGAGGGGGAGGTAAATTTAAAATGTGTGGACAGATTTATAGTTGGGATAGGGTATGTCCTATATTTCAGTGTACTAATAAAGCTATTAAGTATTTGTGTATTACCTGACAAAAAACAGCCAGTATTTAACTTATGGGCAAAATAATAAACTCATTTGCACCCTTTGCATTGCAACATGGTTTGTTCCAGAAAACATTTACTCCTTTTTTTTTTGCCTTACTTTCCTTAATGACTCAGGCCCAAAGAGTTCAGTGGTACCTACAAATTAGAATTTAGGAGCAAATGATTTTATTTTCATATTAATCCCCAATTTAAAATGTGTTGGGTTTTTTTTTTATGTCCAAATTGCACTTGCCACATCTCAAATTTAACAAACTCTGCAAATTTTAATATCATCCAATGCCCAACAACCCCGGGCTTGGGATGGGAAGACACATAAACCGTACTGAACTAGAACTCACTACTTTACACGGTTTTATTTTTCACACAATGTTTGCTGTGGGTTGGAAGACTGAAAGAAAAATGAAATGTGACGACAAGGATCCTTTAAGTTAGAAATTGGGCACCTGTGGCTGTCGCTGCTATTAGATTCTCAGTCCTAGCTAGCAGGGTATGACGGGACGGATAGGTAATCAGCTGGAGAGCCAAAGATTGCTTTAAGGAAGTGTCCACCCCACTGCAATTTCTGTAGACTTCTGGGGAACACAAACAAAAAAATAAGCTGCCCCTTGACAAGATACTCTATGGTGGACTTGTTGGTACCATCTTATGTCCTTGTGATTAGCTGAATCAACCCGTTTGGAAATACCATGGATAGCCAGTTGGCCCCTGTGGTCCCAGAGAAACACCTGCTCTTGGACAGAGCTCACAGGGCCCTAAAACCTAGGTCACTAGACCAAAACCAACCCAGGGATGTTATTCTGCACCTTCACTTCTTTACAGCTAAGGAAATGATCCTACAAGGTGCAATAAAGCTGTCCACGCTTAAATATGAAGGTCACACTCTGCAAATCTTTAAGGACCTTTCTCCAGCCACTCTGGCCAGGCGCCGGGAGCTTGCCCCTGTGACTCAGATTTTGCGAGACCATGGTATATGCTATAGGTGGGGCTTCCCCTTCCGCCTCTTCCTCTGGCATCAAGATTGCCAGGTTTCTTCAAGATCATTACCAGAAGCCCAAGCCCTTCTCCAACAACTAGGCCTTGCATCTGGGTCTGCCCCGTCCGTCTCCCAAGCACCTGATGCAGAAGGATCGAATGCCACCCTCGCTCCCCCAAAGGGCACCTAGAGACGAATGGTCCACAGCCACGAGACCCTCCACCCCTCAAAGGCCTTCCTTTTAAGTCTCATTTCTTAGACACTTGCCTTAATCCAATGAGGCCCTTGCCAGAGCTGTCAAATATTATTTGGGTATGCTTCAGCAGACTGCTGTTGATCACTAGCTACCCCTATTGGGACTTTGATCAAGATACACAACTGTCCTCCTCCATCTTTTTTTGTGACTTGCCAACATCCCGTTGTCCTGATATGTTTTCATGTTCTGGTTTGAATGTCTCTCTCTTTTCCTCTATAGTTCAGGTTGATCTTCGGAATTACCGTCCCTCAAGCATACCATTTCCTGCCTGCACTGTTTACTTTCTTCCTGTTTCCCCTCCGCCACATAAAAGCAGGCCTGTTTGACTAAACTTTTATTTATTTATTTACCTGTGGTTATGTTTTATTTTCTGTTCTCATACCTGACACTTTAATGGTTTCCACATTTCTACTGTATAGATGATTTACTGATGTGATTGTGTTTTCAATGTTTGTTACAACCGCGTTACAGTATACCTACCCTTATCCCCCACCCATGCTCTTTCACAATAGCTCTTAACCCATTGCTCTCCTTTAGCCCCCTGGAGGGATGCTCCTCATCTCCTCCCCCCCTGTCAGCGACCCTTACAATGTCCCCTGGTGCATGTGTGCCAGCCATGTCCCTTATAGAGCTCACTGCTCTCAGCTCGTTCCCAGGTACCTAGAGTATCGCTTCTCTTTCCCCACCAGCATTGTATGCGGGTGTAGCGCACCACACCTGACTTCTCCTTTTTCCTTCACCACACCCTCTACCCCCACTACTTCCTTCTTACCCTTGTCGTCAATCTGTCCTGCTCCCACAGACTACTGATTCCGTGTTTCTCAGCCCCTGTCTTTCTTACTTGACTTACCACCACAAACTTTCTCATGACTCTCTGCCTTCTCTCCTACAATGTAAAAGGACTCAACTCTCCCCAAAAACAAGGCAAGCTATATACATCCTTATAGGCCCTTAAAGGTGATCTTGGATTCCTCCAGGAAACACATTTTGTTAAACACCGCCACCCAGAATTTAAATCCAAACAATTCCCTCTCACCTACCATGCATGCGATTATACCCAGAAGAGACACAGGGTGGCTATCCTATTTGCTCGCCACCTCACTTTTGACCTAATAGATACACATACCGAAAAGGAGGGCAGATTCCTCATTCTGATAGGTAAATTGAACAATCTTCCCTGTACCCTCGTCAATATTTATGCCCCGAACTATGATGATGAACTGATAGTTGGAGGTGATTTCAACGCTGTCCTTACTCCTTCCCTAGATAGATCCACTAACCCAGTCGTCCTCACCGACAGGAGAGATAGGACGAACTCTAAGGCCAAACAAGATTTTTTAAAACTTCATACCCTGTATAGCACGTCGCGTATTTCTGACCCTCTTGCCCGAGATTATTCCTTATACTCCCCCCACATAACACACTCCAGAAACGACATGATCTTGCTCAGCCATGACCTCACCCTTAAACTCCTTAACTCTCACATTCACCCAATCACATGGTCGGACCATGCTCTGATCTTCTCCGACCTTTTCTTGCTAGCACTGCGCCCATCATCCTTTCCTGGAGAATTAACGAATCCTTACTTCATAGCAATAACACGGTGGCCCACCTCAACTCCCTATTATTGAATATTTCAAAGCTAATGATTTGCCAAAGGGTCCACAACCCTTTGGAACGCCCATAAGGCTGTCATCAGGGGACACCTCATGGCCCTAGCTTCCAACGCCAAAGAGGAGAGAATCGCTATAACACTACAGCTTACTACATCCCTACAACAGCTGGAAGCACAACTTAAGTCTAACCCAGACCCTAATACCCTCCAACGGATAGTTGACATATAGGGCAAGCTTGACCTCTTGCTTTCCCAACGTGTGGACAATAACCTGAAATGGCTGAACCAGCGGTATTACGAAAAGGGGATCAAGGCCGACAAACTCCTGGCCACCTGGCTCCACACTAGCATCTCGGCCCGCAATCTCCTGGCTATTAGGGACACTGCTGGGGTGCAAGTCTATGGCCCAAAAGTGAAATGTTCTGAATTCCAACAGTATTACCTAAAGCTACACAATCTTCCCCAACCTCTTGACAGTCCTGCCCGCAAAAAAACAGAAGGATTGCAAAAAGGACTTTTTGTCAAACGCCAATCTCCCTAAATTGACCTGCTTGGACGCGGCCCAACTCAGTGAATGCATTACCTCAGATGAGGTAGAACAAGTTATAAAAGCTCAAAAGGCTGGCAAGGCACCTGGGCCTGATGGGTTCTCGGCTGCTTATTAGAAGACGTTTGTAGCCCTACTGGATATTCTTGAAACCTTATGGGAGGAGAATAGAGTAGAGGAAACTAAAGAAACCCCCATTTTTGACATAAATAATGGCTCAGAGAATTCTAGGAATGGGGAACTTAATTCGACATTTAAACGTAGTTCAAACTTTTTTCCTCTCAGTCATAAGAGCCCAGCCATTACTTTCTTTTACAATAGGACGTTACAGGATTTTATGTTAATATGCAGTGGGACAAATCAAAAAGATAATAAACATCATGATGTAGGAGATGTCCCTCGAATAGGTGTCCCTCGATGCCATTCCAATCTTCATCCGAAAGAGAGACAAGCTATTAAAGAATTACGTAATGATACTTCGATAGTTATCAGATCAGCTGATAAAGGAGGGGGGGTGGTTATTATGGATCGAGAAAAGTATGTAGGTGAAGCAAACAGACAACTAGGGGATCCTTCATGTTATAAACAACTTCAGAGAGACCCCACTAAGGATTTCCAGTTGGAACTTAAAACTATGTTACTTAAAGCCCTGAATAAAGAGATAATATCTAAAGATGAATATCTCTTCTTATTTTTAGAACATCCAGTGATCCCAATTTTTTACCACCTCCCCAAAATCCACAAGTCCTTAGTCTCTCCACCAGGACGCCCCATAATATCGGGCATTAGTTCGCTTACATCTAATCTTTCGCATTATGTGGATCATTATTTACAGGGTTTTGTCCCGCGTTTGTCCTCTTATATAAAGGATACCATTCATTTTTTAAATATAGTAAGCAATTTAGAATGGAAGCCAGATTACGGTTTTTTGACGCTTGATGTCCAAGCATTATATACGAACATACCCCATGAGAAGGGAGTGGAAGTAGTTAGAAGGATTTTGGACATAGATGATAGCATCGGTAAGGCTAAATGTGATTTTATTCTGGAATCCATCAGATACATCCTAACCCACAATTATTTTTTGTTTGAGAACCATTTCTATTTGCAGGTCCTCGGTACGGCCATGGGGACCAGGTTCGCGCCGAGCTTTGCCAATCTATATATGGGACAAGTGGAGGAGGAACTTATATGGGGGGGTCGGTTTGGCGCGAGCCTGGTCTTATATGGTCGGTACATAGATGACCTGTTTTTTGTGTGGAAGGGGGATATAGACTCTGTCTTAGAATTTGTTGAATTTTTAAACAACAATACATATAACTTGAAGTTTACTTATGAGTTTAATAAGGATACTATCAACTTTCTTGACATCACAGTAACAGCTGATGGAAACAGAGTCATAACTTCAAATTACAACAAGCCAACAGATGTTTGTAATTACCTCCATTATGAGAGTGGACATCATCGCCCATGGGTGAACAACATACCCAGAGGCCAATTAGGTAGGCTAAAAAGGAACTGTTCAGAAGATTCTGATTTTAAGATCCAATCTGATAAAATGATTGATAACTTTAATAAGAGGGGATATCCTGAGAGTATACTTAAGGAAGCTGTTTCCTATGTTTCTACCTTAGATAGGAGTCTTCTATTAGAATCTTTAGATGGAGACAAAACAATAACAAAAAAGAATAAATTTAATAATAGTAATCCAGCCTTTATTTCAACATATAATGCCAAGTCTAGACAAATTGGCAATGCTGTGAGGAGAAATTTTAATATTCTTAAGGAAGACAATATATTAAAGAATGTTTTGGATAGTACACCGAAAGTGATTTTCAGAAAAAATATGGATCTGAAAAGAATACTAGCTCCCAGTATGTTAAAACAAGAGAAGTGCACAAATAATGTCACTTGGCTCCCAGATAAACCTAAGGGATGCTATAAGTGTGGCAAATCAAGATGTTTGACTTGTGACCACATTATGAATAGAACTATGAAAGTACGGTCAAATACTTGTGGGGAAGAATTTCCCATTGAACACTTTATTAATTGTGATACTCCATATATTGTTTACATGTTGGAATGTGAGTGTCATCTTCAATATGTTGGTCGAACTACGAGACCGCTTAAAGTAAGATTCCGCGAACACAGATGTAATATCCTTAATGGTCTCTTGACACATAGTGTGTCGAGACATTATTTGGAGGTACACAGAAAAAATCCAGGGTGTCTTAGGATTACGGGTTTGGAACAGGTATTGCCTACTGTGAGAAAAGGGGATAGATTCCGGAGATTATGTCAATGTGAATCCTCTTGGATCTTTAAATTAGGGACCCTTTCTCCGAGAGGTTTGAATGAAGCACTGGAATTTTGCGATTAAAATGATCATCCTCTATACGAGGGGACTATTTGATATTATATCTCTTTTTAAAATGCAATGAGGCCCAACCTTGTAACCGATGTGTTATAAGAATTGTAATAACACCAGACTTAGGAGCTCACGAAATAGTATGTGATGTCCAATTAAGTCTATGGATATAAGATAAGAAGGATCAGATCGAGTTACAAAAGCAGTAAAGCTGCATAAATTAATAAATACTTACCAGAGGAAAACATATTATATTATACATATTACTGTAACATTCGAATAAGGGAGATGTATAGTCACCACCTGTGGCTGCTGGTTTCTTTAGTTGCAGCTTGCCTAGATCCTGGCCCTATTTTGAAAAAAAAAAAATGGGTACATTTAGAAAATTCCAACCAGCCCCATCATTAAATCAATAGCACCCACGAATAATAATTAAGCCTTCCTCCAACTTCCTCCAACTCCAACATTATAATAATAGTATTCCCATTTAATAAATAAACCTATTTCCCTCACTTTAAACAGCCCCAGCAATAAATTAATAGTATTTATATTTCATGAATAAACGTATTTCCCGCAACAATCACTACCATTAAATAAATCATTGTCACATTTAATAGAGACCTTATTCTCCCCAAACTCACACCCACATTCAATAGCCCCCAAACCAACCCATCTTAAATTAATAGTCCCACTATTAAATGGCCTCACCATCATCCCACAAACAAAATAGCACCCATTAATTAGCCACTACCTACCTCACACACACTACATTGCCACAAGCCCCCTGTGTCATCACACACACTACATTTCCACAAGCCCCCTGTGTCATTACATGCAGTACATTGTCACAAGCCCCCTTTGCCATCACACACACACACACACACTTCCACAAGCCCCCTGTCCCATCACACACACACAATTACCAAAAGCCCCCTGTGCCATCACACACAACTTACTGTGCCCCTTCATCATCACCATGCTGTGCATCCTTATAATCACACTGTGCCCCTTCTAAATCACACTGTGCCCCTTCATCAGAACCACGCTGTGCCCCCTTGTGATCACACTGCGCCCACTGTGCTGTGTGTCCCCTTCACCTGATAATAATAATAATAATAATAATAATAATAATAGAATAAGTGCAGCAGAAAGCTGAGCACTTTTAAAATTATGTGTTGGGTCTCTGAATACGCACTTACCATTAGGGGTTAAGTTTTTTTGTGTTTACATTAATCCAGCCAATAAGAAGTCACTGGGAGTTTTTGTTTATCCTGTATAAATTCAGTGAGCAAGGGATGCTGGGTATTTCTGTTCCGTATCGTTGCTGATACCGCCCGCCCACCCTACTTAGGTTTAGTAAGTAGTTTTAACATTTCTTCATTTATACAGAGGAGCGCTATGCAGTCTGCAACTAGTCGGCGGTGCTTCCCCTATTGGCCGCTCGTCATTGCCTCTTTGGAAGAACATAACTCTTGACCCTTTCTGCGCTGAGGGTCCCTTGGCGTGCTTTGCATGTCATGACGATGTCGAGTCTAGAAGGGAACAGTGACGCCAGATTTGCATCGGCCAATTGGTAAATATGAGATTCTTGGTTAGTGGTTGAGTGCTTGTCATCCACTGTTTATTGATTGCAGATGAGTTGTTAGCTGACTGCTATGCTCTCACCACCATCATGAAGGTTTAATACTTAAATAAATAAACGGCAACCTGTAATTTTCCAAGTATCTGTGTCTCTGTCTTATTTCAGGTTTACATGGTTACACACAATTAGATGGACTGGTATAGTGCCAAGTAAGACAGATCACCCACTATTATTTTAATAACATCATAACCTTTATCATCTTATATGGGTCAGTGATGGAGGTGGAGAGTTGGCATCACTAGCAGGGGTGCACCGAGGATTTTTAAGGATTCCCCACCGAAATCTTTTTTAGAGAGAGAGCTGCCGCAGCAGCTCCATTTTGTCGGCACTGTATTGTACAGCAGCCGCGGCACTGTCAAGGAAGCGTCCGCGGCGGTGATGTATTGTACTACAATATAGCACCGCTTTTGATTTAATGTCAGACTGATTGGGGGGACATAGTTATTAAAAGTGGGTGCTATTTATTTAATATTGGGCTGGTTGGGTGGGGGGAGGCTTAAAGTGCTCATTCATTGCTTAGCTTTCCAAACAGGGCCCCAACAGCACCAGTGTTCTCTGTCACCCAAGGTACAAAAAGGTGTAGTTACAGCTCTGCATTTTAGGCTTTTAAAGAAGGCACGGAAGCCTTGCCTGGTAGAAGATCGATCGGACAATCCCATGAACGATGAGGAGGAAGACGTTCAGACTGAGCTTTATCAAAAACATCGGCAAATGAAGCATACTGAGGAGGGAGTCCCGGTGAGGAAGGTGAGATGGAAGATTGCTGTATCTTAAGAGGAATGACTTGAGAAAGACAATGATGATGACATTCAGCTCCCCAAGACGTAACTTGAGGAGTGCGCCAGTCAATCTGGGGGGAATGACATTGAAGCCATGGAAGGCCTAAGACAATCGGACTTGTCGTAACAGGAAGAATTAAAAACGAAATCTCTTCATGGTGTAGCACACCAATCTGAAGCGTTACTGGAGACGTACTCTGGGTGATGAGACCATTGATGAGAAGTCTGGGACTCACACTGGTATGCTGTACCAATTTTTATTTGTGAATGATCTCCTCGCTGGACAGTAATGTCTTTACTTACCTTACCAAGGGCTGGATTTATTAAGCTGTAGGTTTGAGTAGAGATGTTAGCTATAGCATCCAATCAGAGTCTAGTTATCATTTATTTAATGCATTCTAGACAGTGAATTTTTCTTAAAAAAATAACACTGCATATAATTAACATCCCTGTTTATAACCATATTTGTCTTCAAATCCAATTTATTATATCTATTCTTTCCCCCAAAATTTGCTCACGAATTGTGAAGATTTATGAATCATTTTGTTTGCTGGTCAAAAATATACCTTCTTAGACAATACATGGGGGTATATTTACTAAACTGCAGGTTTGAAAAAGTGGAGATGTTGCCTAGACCAACCAATCAGATTATAGCTGACATTTATTTAGCACATTCTACAAAATGACAGCTAGAATCTGATTGGTTGTTCTAGGCAACATCTCCACTTTTTCAAACCCGCAGTTTAGAAAATATACCCCCAAATCTCTTTTACCTGACTCCAGATGTATTTATAATGATCCGATTGCAGATCTACACATACTATTGTACTCTTGCACTGTACTGTTTATTTGTCTGCATATAAATTAATCGTTGTCACTTGGCTTGTGTAATGCAGGTTCATCTTGTAAATGAATTTGTCAGTTGTGTGCATCTGGATAAATAAGAAATTGGATTGGTTGGATTGATTGATTGAATACTGTCCTAACAGCTACCTTTTTGTGCCAGGCAGACCCATGTTTTAGAGGCCAATCAGAGATCAGAGATGGCCGTGGCAGGTATGGATAAGAGGACTGGCCTAATGTTCTGTGATATATTAATCAATGATTCCTATGGTAAATTCCATATTGTGATCTAAGATGCAACACACCACAGGCAGAATAAAGTCCCTTCCTTACATGTACAGAGTCTTACAGTAATTAGTATGACTAAAATAGGCCTTAATGAGATCAGGTTATGAATAAATACTCAGGACATATAAAGGAAAATCTATGAGTGTTTTGTTTTTGTTTTCATTTTAAATAACAAAACATGATCTATATTGTGAGCTATTCTTACAAATCTATTATGTAAATAAGCTTCTCCAGCTTGTTTTGCAATTTTAAATGCATCATAATAAAAACGAGTCCCCTCTTTCTCACGAATCATAGCTGTAATGCATGCAAATGAGACAAGGACAATGGAAGCAATATATATTAAAAACCCTGAACTTGTATGATTCGCACCAATAAATGTACTTGGACTGTGTAGAGGAGTGGGTCACCACAATATATATTAAAAACCCTGAACTTGTATGATTCGCACCAATAAATGTACCTGGACTGCGTAGAGGAGTGGGTCTCTGCTTCTTTCATGGAACGATACTTCTCTGCAAAGATCTCTCGTACTGAGCAGGATTACTATGGCGACAACACATCATCAGTAGGGTAAAACTAACCTGTCTCACGACGGTCTAAACCCAGCTCACGTTCCCTATTAGTGGGTGAACAATCCAACGCTTGGTGAATTCTGCTTCACAATGATAGGAAGAGCCGACATCGAAGGCCCGCCGCTGTCACTTTAAATTAAGCTCCAAAGCGTCGCTTTGGAGGTAAGTCTGGTTAGTTTTAAAATTGTCTTTTTAGACATTCGGATTTTCCTTGTAGGTGTCCTCTGTGTCGGAATGGTGGTAATCGTGAAAACGATTACCACCGGTGGGCACATCAATTTACCCAGAACCTGGTGAGTATCTCCCGATACCATCTTTGGTTTGTAGTTTAAAAATTAATGTTCTCCCCAGTTTTGTCTGTTTATTGCTGGTTTATTAAACACATTAAAAAGGCAAGCTGTCCTCTAACGGGCAAGCTGTCACCACACTGAGAATGAGCGGCGATAGTTTTGTTAGTAGCCTCACCTTACAGAGCAACTTAAGCTGCTGTTGTACAATAGTACATATCAAAGGCTGTGCATTACTGAGCTGAATATACGTACAATAACTGGAGTGTATGTACTTAACTAAATATGTCCATCTTGCTTATTCATTCCTGTGCAACAGGTTGCCATATTACAACGAAGGTGCTTCTCTAGTATAGTAATTACAGTGTGACTGACATATTGCCATATAAATTTGGAGGATTTATACACAGGAGAAGGGACAATGATGTCACAGTAGCTCAAATGTTTGCATTCTTAGCTTTTTTCTTGTCCTGTAGGAGACCCCATTAGTTCCTACTAAGTATTATTTCAGTTTTCTATAAAGGAGTTCATAAATAGTACATTATAACAGAGCTTCAGTGGATTGGCATTAGCCATAGTGTGATGCTTTTAGGTAGTGAATCTTAAAGGTCGAGAGTTGTACAAAGGTGTATACTGCTATGGAGTTTGAGGAAGAAAGTCACGAGTGATAGCCTCAAATAAAGAAATTTGATGCATGTGATTTCAATGGGTTCATGAGACTACGCATGGGTGATAATATGTAATAAAGGAGATGACTTAGGGTTTAGTTAGAAAAATTCACAGTAGGTGTATTATTAGAAGACAGCGAGGGGTGGAGGGAGTGTGATGGATAGAGATAGATAAAGATTATGCAGTATTGGTTAGAGAAGGTGAGGTGAAAGAGTGGGGAGAGTTAGAAAAGGGGTGGGTTAGGAGGTGTAGATGGAGTAACATGAATAATGGTATAGGTATAGAAGATAGTATAAGTGTATGATTGATACAATGTGTTGAAGTGTGCACAAGTAGGAGAATATGTGTGTGTGTGGTTCTGAATTTATACAATTCTATGATAATTATAAGTTCTAATAACAGATGAAGAGAATTTCATCTCAAACTGAAGCTGGCAGTTTTGCCAGTGTGGAAAATGGCTGGCCGTAGAGGATAACTAGTTAGGCATCTTCCCTGCACAGAGCACTGCCAAAATAATATCTCTGTAAGCATGATATTTAACCAAGAGTTTCACCTGAAACAAAAAATTAACATCTCTACAGTAAGATCCGTTGCCTGAAATGTATGTTTACATTGTAACTGTAAGGCGTAATAATATTAATACATTGGTTAATACATCATTTAACGTATATGAAGAGCAGAAAGGAATTTGGTTGTTCTTCTGGCTTCTATGATTTCCAACAGCCAGAAGAATCCACTGGTGGAAAGAATCCGCTGGACAGCTACAGAAAGCTGCTGGGGCCTTTTGGTGGTGGAGGTCAAATAGCTGTTGGTGGGTTCAGGTCAAGTGTAGTGTATAAATATGTAGGTGTGTTAGAAAGTTACAGGATAGTCTAATAAATTATTACATTCTCACAGTGTGTGTGCTTTAGTTTTCAATATGACGCCACCAGAACCTGTTCAAGGGAACACTGGCTGCCACAAGAACTTTTTCTTTTACAATCCCTTTTGTGGGTCATCCAAGTGGTATTGACAAACTTGTAATGGACACCAATGGTTTTTAGACCTGTAGTTACTTTACTGGTATCCACCACTGCTTCCCACTGTTGTACAGTTCTTTCTCTCAGTAGGCTCATGAACACTGACATTAGGACAATTCAAGAGGGAACCTTAGATCCACCTTTGAGGGTGTCCATGTACATGACCACCCACTTCACTCTGTACATGTATTTAGCTGTAAAATTACCACAGTTATCCAAGGAACGGGTGGAGCGATCAAATGAACCATAACTGATTTCATGATCCATCTTGCACCACTTTTCTTTTCTGACACTGCTATGTGCCAATGTTTCCTAGATGTGGTAGGAACTGCCGTGTGTTTGAGTCATTGCTCTGTCGCTTAGCATCCAGCCAGGTCGCAGCAGTATGTGTCCGAAAGTGAAAATAATATTGTGACCTGTGAGGTGGTCAAAATTGACTGCAAATGACTTGAAATTAGTGTTATTTAGGTTAATAATAATGTAGGAACAAAAAATTAGCAAAATTATGTGATTTTAGCATATTTTAGCAATTTTTCTAAAAAATACAGATCCAAAACCAAAACCAAAAACACGAGGGCGGTTTTGCCAAAACCAAAACACAAAGTTAATCCAAATCCAAAACCAGAACACGGGGGTCAGTGAACATCTGTAATTGTAACTAAAGCTGGGTACACACTACAGGTTTCTCTACAGATATCGCATTAGTGTGTATGCTCACATGATTATGTTTTATTGTACCAAAGGACATTGTATCGCTTGATTTGAATTTATAAACTTACTAAAAATCATGATGTACGATGGAATAATGTTATGCCAATTCGGAAGTGTGGGTGTGCATATTTAAATCTATGATGTACTGTGTTTTGAAAAATTAAACGTAAATCACAAGGAATTTTTTCATAGCGAATCAGTAATAAACCTTTTTACATACTCTGTATGTCATCTATGTGTTCCTGTATGCAAGTGTCTACACCATGAATTGTTAACACTAGCAGCAGTTGACTGAGAAATTGAAGGAGGAGACACCGTCCTGTCACTTAACACTTGAGCTGTCATCTTGCTCACCAGGAGCTCCTTTAATCACTTGAGATCTGAGTCAGTTGGAAGAAAAGAGAAGACATAGCTCTTAAACCTAGAATCAAGCACAGTCTCCAAAATGTAGTGATCCGGTTTCAAGATTTTAATAACTCTTGGATCCTTGCGAAGCAAATAAAGTACTTGATCTACAATCTCCTCCTTCAGCTTCTCTAGCTGCTTTTCCAAAAGTCTAATTAAGGGATTCACTTGGCTCAAGCAAGCAGTGTCTGAATTCAATTCATGATTCATAATTCATGATTCAATTCATGATTCATGATTCATAATTCAATTCATGATTCATGATTCATGATTCAATTCATGATTCATGATTCAATTCATGATTCATGATTCATGATTCATGATTCAATTCATGATTCATGATTCAATTCATGATTCATGATTCCTTTCATGATTCATGATTCATTTAATGATTCATTATTCATGATTCAATTCATGATTTGTGATTCATGATTCGATTCATAATTCATGATTCATAATTCAATTCATGATTTGTGATTCATGATTCGATTCATGATTCCATTCATGATTCTTGATTCGAATCATGATTCATGATTCGATACATAATTCATTATTCATGATTCATGATTCGATTCATGATTCAAGATTCAATTCATGATTCATGATTCATGATTCAATTCATGATTCATTTCATGATTCATGATTCATGATTCATATCATGATTCATGATTCAATTCATGATTCATGATTCAATTCATGATTCATGATTCATGATTCAATTCATGATTCATGATTCAAGATTCATGATTCAATTCATGATTCAATTCATGATTCATGATTCATGATTCAATTCATGATTCATGATTCAAGATTCATGATTCAATTCATGATTCATAATTGAATTCATGATTCATGATTCATGATTCAATTCATGATTCATGATTCATGATTCATGATTCAATTCATGATTCATGATTCAATTCATGATTCATTATTCAATTCATGATTCATGTTTTATGATTCAATTCATGATTCATGATTTATTTCATGATTCAATTCATGGTTCATGAATCTTGATTCAATTCATGATTTATTTCATGATTCTTGATTCATGATTCAATTCATGATTCGTGATTCCATTCATGATTCATTATTCATGATTCATGATTCGATTCATGATTCATGATTCAATTCGTGATTCATGATTCAATTTATGATTCATGATTCATTTCATGATTCATTTCATGATTTATGATTCAATTCTTGATTCAAATCATGATTCATGATTTATTTAATGATTAATTTCATGATTCTTGATTCATGATTCAAATAATGATTCATGATTTATTTCATGATTCATTTCATGATTCATGATTCAATTCATGATTCATGATTCAATTCATGATTCATGATTCATGGTTCATGATTCATGATTCATGATTCAATTCATGATTCATGATTTGATTCATGATTCATGATTCATAATTCATGATTCAATTCATGATTCATGATTCATTTCATGATTCATTTCATGATTCATGATTCAATTCATGATTCAATTCATGATTCATGATTCATGGTTCATGATTCATGATTCATGGTTCATGATTCATGATTCAATTCATGATTCATGATTTGATTCATTATTCATGATTCATGATTCATAATTCATGATTAAATTCATGATTCATGATTCATTTTATGATTTATAATTCAATTCTTGATTCAAATCATGATTCATGATTTATTTCATGATTCATTTCATGATTCATGATTCAATTCATGATTCATGATTCAATTCATGATTCATGATTCATGGTTCATGATTCATGATTCAATTCATGATTCATGATTCATTTAATGATTAATTTCATGATTTATGATTCAATTCATGATTCATGATTCCTTTCATCATTCATGATTCATTTTATGATTCATGATTCATGATTCAAATCATGATTTGTGATTCATGATTCGATTCATAATTCATGATTCATAATTCAATTCATGATTTGTGATTCATGATTCGATTCATGATTCCATTCATGATTCTTGATTCGAATCATGATTCATGATTCGATTCATAATTCATGATTCATGATTCATGATTCAAGATTCAATTCATGATTCATGATTCATGATTCAATTCATGATTCATGATTCATTTCATGATTCATGATTCATGATTCAATTCATGATTCATGATTCAATTCATGATTCAATTTATGATTCAAATTATGATTCATAAATCATGATTCAATTCATGATTCATGATTCAATTCAAGATTCATGATTCATGATTCAATTCATGATTCATGATTCATGATTCGATTCATGATTCATGATTCAATTCATGATTCATGATTCAATTCATGATTCATGATACAATTCATTATTCATGATTCGATTTATGATTCATGATTTGATTCATGATTCATGATTCGATTCATGATTCATGATTCAATTCGTGATTCATGATTCATTTCGTGATTCATTTCATGATTTATGATTCAATTCATGATTCATGATTCCTTTCATGATTCTTGATTCATTTTATGATTCATGATTCATGATTGAATTCATGATTTGTGATTCATGATTCGATTCATAATTCATGATTCATAATTTAATTCATGATTTGTGATTCATGATTCGATTCATGATTCTTGTTTCGAATCATGATTCATGATTCGATACATAATTCATGATTCATGATTCATGATTCGATTCATGATTCAAGATTCAATTCATGATTCATGATTCATGATTCAATTCATGATTCAATTCATGATTCAAATTATGATTCATAAATCATGATTCAATTCATGATTCATGATTCATGATTCAATTCACGATTCATGATTCATGATTCAATTCATGATTCATGATTCGATTCATGATTCATGATTCAATTTATGATTCATGATTCAATTCATGATTCATAATTCATGATTCAATTCATGATTCATGATTCATGATTCATGATTCAAGATTCATGATTCAATTCATGATTCATAATTCAATTCATGATTCATGATTCATGATTCAATTCATGATTCATGATTCAATTCATGATTCATGATTCATGATTTAATTCATGATTCATGATTCAATTCATGATTCATGATTCCTTTCATGATTCATGATTCATTTAATGATTCATTATTCATGATTCAATTCATGATTTGTGATTCATGATTCGATTCATAATTCATGATTCATAATTCAATTCATGATTTCTGATTCATGATTCGATTCATGATTCCATTCATGATTCTTGATTCGAATCATGATTCATGATTCGATACATAATTCATGATTCATGATTCGATTCATGATTCAAGATTCAATTCATGATTCATGATTCATGATTCAATTCATGATTCATTTCATGATTCATGATTCAATTCATGTTTTAATTCATGATTCAAATTATGATTCAAAAATCATGATTCAATTCATGATTCATGATTCATGATTCAATTCATGATTCATGATTCAATTCATGATTCATGATTCAATTCATGATTCATGATTCATGATTCAATTCATGATTCAATTCATGATTCATGATTCATGATTCAATTCATGATTCATGATTCAAGATTCATGATTCAATTCATGATTCATGATTCGATTAATGATTCATGATTCAATTCTTGATTCATGATTCAATTTATGATTCATGATTCGATTCATGATTCATGATTCGATTCATGATTCAAATCATGATTCAAATTATGATTCATAATTCATGATTCAATTCATGATTCATGATTCATGATTCAATTCATGATTCATGATTCATGATTCAATTCATGATTCATGATTCAAGATTCGATTTATGATTCATGATTCAATTCATGATTCATGATTCAATTCATGATTCATGATTCATGATTCAATTCATGATTCATGATTCAATTCATGATTCATGATTCATGATTCAATTCATGATTCATGAATCGTGATTCGATTCATGATTCATGTTTCAATTCATGAATCAATTCTTGATTCAGTTCATAATTCGATTCATGATTCATGATTCATGATTCATTTCTTGATTCAATTTATAATTCAATTCATGATTCATGTTTCAATTCATGATTCATTTCTTGATTCAATTTATAATTCAATTCATGATTCATGATTCAATTCATGATTCATGATTCATGATTCAATGCATGATTCATGATTCATGTTTCATGATTCAATTCATGATTCATGATTCGATTCATGATTCATGATTCAATTCATGATTCATGATACAATTCATGATTCATTATTCGATTTATGATTCATGATTCGATTCATGATTCATGATTCGATTCATGATTCAATTCATGATTCATGATTCAATTCATGATTCATGATACAATTCATGATTCATTATTCGATTTATGATTCATGATTCGATTCATGATTCATGATTCGATTCATGATTCAATTCTTGATTCATGATTCATGATTCAATCCATGATTCATGATTCGATTAATGATTCATGATTCAATTCTTGATTCATGATTCAATTCATGATTCATGATTCTTAATTCATGATTCAATTCGTGATTTATGATTTGATTCATGATTCATGATTCAATTCATGATTCATGATTCGATTCATGATTCAATTCATGATTCATGATTCGATTCATGATTCATGATTCAATTCTTGATTCATGATTCATGATTCAATTCATGATTCATGATTCATGATTCGATTCATGATTCATGTTTTATGATTTATTTCATGATTTATGATTTATTTCATGATTCAATTAATGGTTCATGAATCTTGATTCAATTCATGATTTATTTCATGATTCTTGATTCATGATTCAATTCATGATTCAATTCATGATTCATGATTCAATTAATAATTCATGTTTTAAATCATGATTCAATTCATGATTCATGTTTTAATTCACGATTCATTATTCAATTCATGATTCAATTCATGATTCATGATTCAATTCATGATTCATGATTCTTAATTCATGATTCAATTCATGATTCATGATTCGATTCATGATTCATGATTTGATTCATGATTCATGATTCGATTCATTATTCAATTCATGATTAATGATTCGATTCATGATTTATGATTCAATTCTTGATTCATGATTCATGATTCAATTCATTATTCATGATTCATAATTCAATTCATGATTCATGTTTTATGATTTAATTCATGATTCATGATTTATTTCATGATTCATTTCATGATTCATGATTCAATTTATGATTCATGATTCAATTCATGATTCATGATTCATGATTCATGATTCATGATTCAATTCATGATTCATGATTCGATTCATGATTCATGATTCATGATTCAATTCATGATTCATGATTCAATTCATGATTCATGATTCATGTTTTAATTCATGATTCATTTCATGATTCATTTCATGATTCATGATTCAATTCATGATTCATGATTCATGATTCGATTCATGATTCATGTTTTATGATTTATTTCATGATTTATGATTTATTTCATGATTCAATTAATGGTTCATGAATCTTGATTCAATTCATGATTTATTTCATGATTCTTGATTCATGATTCAATTCATGATTCAATTCATGATTCATGATTCAATTAATAATTCATGTTTTAAATCATGATTCAATTCATGATTCATGTTTTAATTCACGATTCATTATTCAATTCATGATTCAATTCATGATTCATGATTCAATTCATGATTCATGATTCTTAATTCATGATTCAATTCATGATTCATGATTCGATTCATGATTCATGATTTGATTCATGATTCATGATTCGATTCATTATTCAATTCATGATTAATGATTCGATTCATGATTTATGATTCAATTCTTGATTCATGATTCATGATTCAATTCATTATTCATGATTCATAATTCAATTCATGATTCATGTTTTATGATTTAATTCATGATTCATGATTTATTTCATGATTCATTTCATGATTCATGATTCAATTTATGATTCATGATTCAATTCATGATTCATGATTCATGATTCATGATTCATGATTCAATTCATGATTCATGATTCGATTCATGATTCATGATTCATGATTCAATTCATGATTCATGATTCAATTCATGATTCATGATTCATGTTTTAATTCATGATTCATTTCATGATTCATTTCATGATTTATGATTCAATTCATGATTTATGATTCATGATTCCATTCATGATTCATGATTCATTTTATGATTCATGATTCAATTCATGATTTGTGATTCATGATTCGATTCATGATTCATGATTCGATTCATGATTCTTGATTTGAATCATGATTCATGATTTGATTCATAATTCATGATTCGATTCATGATTCAAGGTTCAATTCATGATTCATGATTCAATTCATGATTCATGATTCATGGTTCATGATTCATGATTCATGGTTCATGATTCATGATTCAATTCATGATTCATGATGCAATTCATGATTCATGATTCATGATTCATGATTCAATTCATGATTCATGATTAATTTAATGATTAATTTCATGATTTATGATTCAATTCCTGATTCATGATTCCTTTCATCATTCATGATTCATTTTATGATTCATGATTCATGATTCAAATAATGATTTGTGATTCATGATTCGATTCATAATTCATGTTTCATAATTCAATTCATGATTTGTGATTCATGATTCGGTTCATGATTCCATTCATGATTCTTGATTCGAATCATGATTCATGATTCGATTCATAATTCATGATTCATGATTCATGATTCAAGATTCAATTCATGATTCATGATTCATGATTCAATTCATGATTCATGATTCATTTCATGATTCATGATTCATGATTCAATTCATGATTCATGATTCAATTCATAATTCAATTCATGATTCAAATTATGATTCATAAATCATGATTCAATTCATGATTCATGATTCAATTCAAGATTCATGATTCATGATTCAATTCATGATTCATGATTCATGATTCGATTCATGATTCATGATTCAATTCATGATTCATGATTCAATTCATGATTCATGATACAATTCATGATTTATGATTCGATTTATGATTCATGATTTGATTCATGATTCATGATTCGATTCATGATTCATGATTCAATTCGTGATTTATGATTCATTTCGTGATTCATTTCATGATTTATGATTCAATTCATGATTCATGATTCCTTTCATGATTCTTGATTCATTTTATGATTCATGATTCATGATTCAATTCATGATTTGTGATTCATGATTCGATTCATAATTCATGATTCATAATTTAATTCATGATTTGTGATTCATTATTCGATTCATGATTCGATTCATGATTCTTGTTTTGAATCATGATTCATGATTCGATACATAATTCATGATTCATGATTCATGATTCGATTCATGATTCAAGATTCAATTCATGATTCATGATTCATGATTCAATTCATGATTCAATTCATGATTCAAATTATGATTCATAAATCATGATTCAATTCATGATTCATGATTCATGATTCAATTCATGATTCATGATTCATGA
This sequence comes from Mixophyes fleayi, assembly GCF_038048845.1. NCBI lineage: Eukaryota > Metazoa > Chordata > Amphibia > Anura > Limnodynastidae > Mixophyes > Mixophyes fleayi. The sequence continues at coordinate 1,074,843 of NW_027447498.1, read as the reverse complement.
TTCGATTCATGATTCATGATTCAGTTTGTGATTCATGATTCAATTCATGATTCATAATTCATGATTCAATTCATGATTCATGATTCATGATTCATGATTCAAGATTCATGATTCAATACATGATTCATAATTCAATTCATGATTCATGATTCATGATTCAATTCATGATTCATGATTCAATTCATGATTCATGATTCATGATTCATGATTCAATTCATGATTCATGATTCAATTCATGATTCATGATTCCTGATTCATTTAATGATTCGTTATTCATGATTCAATTCATGATTTGTGATTCATGATTCGATTCATAATTCATGATTCATAATTCAATTCATGATTTGTGATTCATGATTCGATTCATGATTCCATTCATGATTCTTGATTCGAATCATGATTCATGATTCGATACATAATTGATGATTCATGATTCATGATTCGATTCATGATTCAAGATTCAATTCATGATTCATGATTCATGATTCAATTCATGATTCATTTCATGATTCATGATTCATGATTCAATTCATGATTCAATTCATGATTCAAATTATGATTCATAAATCATGATTCAATTCATGATTCATGATTCATGATTCAATTCATGATTCATGATTCAATTCATGATTCATGATTCAATTCATGATTCATGATTCAATTCATGATTCATGATTCAAGATTCATGATTCAATTCATGATTCAATTCATGATTCATGATTCATGATTCAATTCATGATTCATGATTCAAGATTCATGATTCAATTCATGATTCATGATTCGATTAATGATTCATGATTCAATTCTTGATTCATGATTCAATTTATGATTCATGATTCGATTCATGATTCATTATTCGATTCATGATTCAAATCATGATTCAAATTATGATTCATAATTCATGATTCAATTCATGATTCATGATTCATGATTCAATTCATGATTTATGATTCAAGATTCGATTTATGATTCATGATTCAATTCATGATTCATGATTCAATTCATGATTCATGATTCAAGATTCGATTTATGATTCATGATTCAATTCATGATTCATGATTCAATTCATGATTCATGATTCATGATTCAATTCATGATTCATGATTCAATTCATGATTCATGATTCATGATTCAATTCATGATTCATGAATCATGATTCGATTCATGATTCATGTTTCAATTCATGATTCATTTCTTGATTCAATTTATAATTCAATTCATGATTCATGATTCAATTCATGATTCATGATTCATGATTCAATGCATGATTCATGATTCATGTTTCATGATTCAATTCATGATTCATGATTCGATTCATGATTCATGATTCAATTCATGATTCATGATACAATTCATGATTCATTATTCGATTTATGATTCATGATTCGATTCATGATTCATGATTCGATTCATGATTCAATTCATGATTCATGATTCATGATTCAATCCATGATTCATGATTCGATTAATGATTCATGATGCAATTCTTGATTCATGATTCAATTCATGATTCATGATTCTTAATTCATGATTCAATTCATGATTTATGATTTGATTCATGATTCATGATTCAATTCATGATTCATGATTCGATTCATGATTCAATTCATGATTCATGATTCATGATTCAATTCATGATTCATGATTCGATTCATGATTCATGATTCAATTCTTGATTCATGATTCATGATTCAATTCATGATTCATGATTCATGTTTTATGATTTAATTCATGATTCATGATTTATTTCATGATTCAATTCATGGTTCATGAATCTTGATTCAATTCATGATTTATTTCATGATTCTTGATTCATGATTCAATTCATGATTCAATTCATGATTCATGATTCAATTAATAATTCATGTTTTAAATCATGATTCAATTCATGATTCATGTTTTAATTCATGATTCATTATTCAATTCATGATTCAATTCATGTTTCATGATTCAATTCATGATTCATGATTCTTAATTCATGATTCAATTCATGATTCATGATTCAATTCATGATTCATGATTTGATTCATGATTCATGATTCGATTCATTATTCAATTCATGATTAATGATTCGATTCATGATTTATGATTCAATTCATTATTCATGATTCATAATTCAATTCATGATTCATGATTTATGATTCAATTCATGATTCATGAATCGTGATTTGATTCATGATTCATGTTTCAATTCATGATTCAATTTTTGATTCAATTCATAATTCAATTCATGATTCATGATTCAATTCATGATTCATGATTCATGATTCAATACATGATTCATGATTCATGTTTGAATTCATGATTCAATTCATGATTCATTTCATGATTCATGATTCATGATTCAAGATTTAATTTATGATTCATAATTCAATTCATGATTTATGATTCAATTCATGATTCATGATTTATGATTCAATTCATGATTCAATTCATGATTCATGATTCATGATTCATGATTCAATTCATGATTCATGATTTATGATTCAATTCATGATTCATGAATCGTGATTTGATTCATGATTCATGTTTCAATTCATGATTCAATTTTTGATTCAATTCATAATTCAATTCATGATTCATGATTCAATTCATGATTCATGATTCATGATTCAATTCATGATTCATGATTCAATTCATGATTCATGATTCCTTTCATGATTCATTTCATGATTTATGATTCAATTCTTGATTCAAATCATGATTCATGATTTATTTCATGATTCATTTCATGATTCATGATTCAATTCATGATTCATGATTCAATTCATGATTCATGATTTAATTCATGATTCATGATTTGATTCATGATTCAAGATTCATGATTCAATTCATGATTCATGATTCATTTCGTGATTCATTTCATAATTTATGATTCAATTCATGATTCATGATTCCTTTCATGATTCATGATTCATTTTATGATTCATGATTCAATTCATGATTTGTGATTCATGATTCGATTCATAATTCATGATTCATAATTTAATTCATGATTTGTGATTCATGATTCGATACATAATTTATGATTCATGATTCATGATTCGATTCATGATTCAAGATTCAATTCATGATTCATTTCATGATTCATGATTCAATTCATGATTCAATTCATGATTCAAATTATGATTCATAAATCATGATTCAATTCATGATTCATGATTTATGATTCAATTCATGATTCATGATTCATGATTCAATTCATGATTCATGATTCATGATTCGATTCATGATTCATGATTCAATTCATGATTCATAATTCATGATTCAATTCATGATTCATGATTCATGATTCATGATTCAAGATTCATGATTCAATTCATGATTCATAATTCAATTCATGATTCATGATTCATGATTCAATTCATGATTCATGATTCAATTCATGATTCAAGATTCATGATTCATGATTCAATTCATGATTCATGATTCAATTCATGATTCATGATTCATTTTATGATTCATTTCATGATTTATGATTCAATTCATGATTCATGATTCCTTTCATCATTCATGATTCATTTTATGATTCATTATTCATAATTCAATTCATGATTTGTGATTCATGATTCGATTCATGATTCCATTCATGATTCTTGATTCGAATCATGATTCATGATTCGATACATAATTCATGATTCATGATTCATGATTCAATTCATGATTCAAGATTCAATTCATGATTCATGATTCATGATTCAATTCATGATTTATTTCATGATTCATGATTCATGATTCAATTCATGATTCAATTCATGATTCAAATTATGATTCATAAATCATGATTCAATTCATGATTTATGATTCATGATTAAATTCATGATTCATGATTCAATTCATGATTCATGATTCATGATTCAATTCATGATTCATGATTCAAGATTCATGATTCAATTCATGATTCATGATTCATGATTCAATTCATGATTCATGATTCATGATTCATGATTCAAGATTCATGATTCAATTCATGATTCATAATTGAATTCATGATTTATGATTCATGATTCAATTCATGATTCATAATTCAATTTATGATTCATGATTCATGATTCATGATTCAATTCATGATTCATGATTCAATTCATGATTCATGATTCAATTCATGATTCATGTTTTATGATTCAATTAATGATTCATGATTTATTTCATGATTCAATTCATGGTTCATGAATCTTGATTCAATTCATGATTTATTTCATGATTCTTGATTCATGATTCAATTCATGATTCGTGATTCAATTCATGATTCATTATTCATGATTCATGATTCGATTCATGATTCATGATTCAATTCGTGATTCATGATTCAATTCATGATTCATGATTCATTTCATGATTCATTTCATGATTTATGATTCAATTCTTGATTGAAATCATGATTCATGATTTATTTAATGAATCATTTCATGATTCTTGATTCATGATTCAATTCATGATTCAATTCATGATTCAATTCATGATTCGTGATCCAATTCATGATTCATTATTCATGATTCATGATTCGATTCATGATTCATGATTCAATTCGTGTTTCATGATTCAATTCATGATTCATGATTCATTTCATGATTCATTTCATGATTTATGATTCAATTTTTGATTCAAATCATGATTCATGATTTATTTCATGATTCATTTCATGATTCATGATTCAATTCATGATTCATGATTCAATTCATGATTCATGATTCATGGTTCATGATTCATGATTCATGGTTCATGATTCATGATTCAATTCATGATTCATGATTTGATTCATGATTCATGATTTATGATTCAATTCATGATTCATGATTCAATTCATGATTCATGATTCATGATTCATGATTCATGATTCAATTCATGATTCGTGATTCATTTCATGATTTATGATTCAATTCATGATTCATGATTCCTTTCATGATTCATGATTCATTTTATGATTCATGATTCATGATTCAAATCATGATTTGTGATTCATGATTCGATTCATAATTCATGATTCATAATTCAATTCATGATTTGTGATTCATGATTCGATTCATGATTCCATTCATGATTCTTGATTCGAATCATGATTCATAATTCGATTCATCATTCATGATTCATGATTCATGATTCGATTCATGATTCAAGATTCAATTCATAATTCATGATTCATGATTCAATTCATGATTCATGATTCATTTCATGATTCATGATTCAATTCATGATTCAATTCATGATTCAAATTATGATTCATAAATCATGATTTAATTCATGATTCATGATTCAATTCACGATTTATTTCATGATTCTTGATTCATGATTTAATTCATGATTCGTGATTCAATTCATGATTCATTATTCATGATTCATGATTCGATTCATGATTCATTTCATGATTTATGATTCAATTCTTGATTCAAATCATGATTCAGAATTTATTTCATGATTCATTTCATGATTCATGATTCAATTCATGATTCATGATTCAATTCATGATTCATGATTCAATTCATGATTCATGATTCATGATTCATAACCATGAATCATAATTCATGGTTCATGATTCATGATTTAATTCATGATTCATGATTTGATTCATGATTCATGATTCAATTCATGATTCATGATTCAATTCATGATTCATGATTCATGATTCAATTCATGATTCATGATTGAATTCGTGATTCATGATTCATTTCGTGATTCATTTCATGATTTATGATTCAATTCATGATTCATGATTCCTTTCATGATTCTTGATTCATTTTATGATTCATGATTCATGATTCAATTCATGATTTATGATTCATGATTCAATTCATAATTCATGATTCATAATTTAATTCATGATTTGTGATTCATGATTCGATTCATGATTCGATTCATGATTCTTGTTTCGAATCATGATTCATGATTCGATACATAATTCATGATTCATGATTCATGATTCGATTCATGATTCAAGATTCAATTCATGATTCATGATTCATGATTCAATTCATGATTCAATTAATGATTCAAATTATAATTCATAAATCATGATTCAATTCATGATTCATGATTCATGATTCAATTCATGATTCATGATTCAATTCATGATTCATGATTCATGATTCGATTCATGATTCATGATTCAATTCATGATTCATGATTCATGATTCATGATTCAAGATTCATGATTCAATTCATGATTCATAATTCAATTCATGATTCATGATTCATGATTCAATTCATGATTCATGATTCATGATTCAATTCATGATTCATGATTCAATTCGTGATTCATGATTCATTTCGTGATTCATTTCATTATTTATGATTCAATTCATGATTCATGATTCCTTTCATGATTCTTGATTCATTTTATGATTCATGATTCATGATTCAATTCATGATTTGTGATTCATGATTCGATTCATAATTCATGATTCATAATTTAATTCATGATTTGTGATCCATTATTCGATTCATGATTCGATTCATGATTCTTGTTTCGAATTATGATTCATGATTCGATACATAATTCATGATTCATGATATATGATTCGATTCATGATTCAAGATTCAATTCATGATTCATGATTCATGATTCAATTCATGATTCAATTCATGATTCAAATTATGATTCATAAATCATGATTCAATTCATGATTCATGATTCATGATTCAATTCACGATTCATGATTCATGATTCAATTCATGATTCATGATTCAATTCATGATTCATGATTCAATTTGTGATTCATGATTCAATTCATGATTCATAATTCATGATTCAATTCATGATTCATGATTCATGATTCAAGATTCATGATTCAATTCATGATTCATAATTCAATTCATGATTCATGATTCATGATTCAATTCATGATTCATGATTCAATTCATGATTCATGATTCCTGATTTATGATTCAATTCATGATTCATGATTCAATTCATGATTTATGATTCCTTTCATGATTCATGATTCATTTAATGATTCATTATTCATGATTCAATTCATGATTTGTGATTCATGATTCGATTCATAATTCATGATTCATAATTCAATTCATGATTTGTGATTCATGATTCGATTCATGATTCCATTCATGATTCTTGATTCGAATCATGATTCATGATTCGATACATAATTCATGATTCATGATTCATGATTCGATTCATGATTCAAGATTCAATTCATGATTCATGATTCATGATTCAATTCATGATTCATTTCATGATTCATGATTCATGATTCAATTCATGATTCAATTCATGATTCAAATTATGATTCATAAATCATGATTCAATTCATGATTCATGATTCATGATTCAATTCATGATTCATGATTCAATTCATGATTCATGATTCAATTCATGATTCATGATTCATGATTCAATTCATGATTCATGATTCAAGATTCATGATTCAATTCATGATTCAATTCATGATTCATGATTCATGATTCAATTCATGATTCATGATTCATGATTCAAGATTCATGATTCAATTCATGATTCATAATTGAATTCATGATTCATGATTCATGATTCAATTCATGATTCATGATTCATGATTCATGATTCAATTCATGATTCATGATTCAATTCATGATTCATGTTTTATGATTCAATTCATGATTCATGATTTATTTCATGATTCATGATTTATTTCATGATTCAATTCATGGTTCATGAATCTTGATTCAATTCATGATTTATTTCATGATTCTTGATTCATGATTCAATTCATGATTCGTGATTCAATTCATGATTCATTATTCATGATTCATGATTCGATTCATGATTCATGATTCAATTCGTGATTCATGATTCAATTCATGATTCATGATTCATTTCATGATTCATTTCATGATTTATGATTCAATTCTTGATTCAAATCATGATTCATGATTTATTTAATGATTAATTTCATTAATCTTGATTCATGATTCAATTCATGATTCGTGATTCAATTCATGATTCATTATTCATGATTCATGATTCTATTCATGATTCATGATTCAATTCGTGTTTCATGATTCAATTCATGATTCATGATTCATTTCATGATTCATTTCATGATTTATGATTCAATTCTTGATTCAAATCATGATTCATGATTTATTTCATGATTCATTTCATGATTCATGATTCAATTCATGATTCATGATTTATTTCATGATTCAATTCATGGTTCATGAATCTTGATTCAATTCATGATTTATTTCATGATTCTTGATTCATGATTCAATTCATGATTCGTGATTCAATTCATGATTCATTATTCATGATTCATGATTCGATTCATGATTCATGATTCAATTCGTGATTCATGATTCAATTCATGATTCATGATTCATTTCATGATTCATTTCATGATTTATGATTCAATTCTTGATTGAAATCATGATTCATGATTTATTTAATGATTCATTTCATGATTCTTGATTCATGATTCAATTCATGATTCAATTCATGATTCAATTCATGATTCGTGATCCAATTCATGATTCATTATTCATGATTCATGATTCGATTCATGATTCATGATTCAATTCGTGTTTCATGATTCAATTCATGATTCATGATTCATTTCATGATTCATTTCATGATTTATGATTCAATTCTTGATTCAAATCATGATTCATGATTTATTTCATGATTCATATCATGATTCATGATTCAATTCATGATTCATGATTCAATTCATGATTCATGATTCATGGTTCATGATTCATGATTCATGGTTCATGATTCATGATTCAATTCATGATTCATGATTTGATTCATGATTCATGATTCATGATTCAATTCATGATTCATGATTCAATTCATGATTCATGATTCATGATTCATGATTCATGATTCAATTCATGATTCGTGATTCATTTCATGATTTATGATTCAATTCATGATTCATGATTCCTTTCATGATTCATGATTCATTTTATGATTCATGATTCATGATTCAAATCATGATTTGTGATTCATGATTCGATTCATAATTCATGATTCATAATTCAATTCATGATTTGTGATTCATGATTCGATTCATGATTCCATTCATGATTCTTGATTCGAATCATGATTCATAATTCGATTCATCATTCATGATTCATGATTCATGATTCGATTCATGATTCAAGATTCAATTCATAATTCATGATTCATGATTCAATTCATGATTCATGATTCATTTCATGATTCATGATTCAATTCATGATTCAATTCATGATTCAAATTATGATTCATAAATCATGATTTAATTCATGATTCATGATTCAATTCACGATTTATTTCATGATTCTTGATTCATGATTTAATTCATGATTCGTGATTCAATTCATGATTCATTATTCATGATTCATGATTCGATTCATGATTCATTTCATGATTTATGATTCAATTCTTGATTCAAATCATGATTCAGAATTTATTTCATGATTAATTTCATGATTCATGATTCAATTCATGATTCATGATTCAATTCATGATTCATGATTCAATTCATGATTTATGATTCATGATTCATAACCATGAATCATAATTCATGGTTCATGATTCATGATTTAATTCATGATTCATGATTTGATTCATGATTCATGATTCATGATTCAATTCATGATTCATGATTCAATTCATGATTCATGATTCATGATTCAATTCATGATTCATGATTCAATTCGTGATTCATGATTCATTTCGTGATTCATTTCATGATTTATGATTCAATTCATGATTCATGATTCCTTTCATGATTCTTGATTCATTTTATGATTCATGATTCATGATTCAATTCATGATTTATGATTCATGATTCAATTCATAATTCATGATTCATAATTTAATTCATGATTTGTGATTCATGATTCGATTCATGATTTGATTCATGATTCTTGTTTCGAATCATGATTCATGATTCGATACATAATTCATGATTCATGATTCATGATTCGATTCATGATTCAAGATTCAATTCATGATTCATGATTCATGATTCAATTCATGATTCAATTAATGATTCAAATTATAATTCATAAATCATGATTCAATTCATGATTCATGATTCATGATTCAATTCACGATTCATGATTCAATTCATGATTCATGATTCATGATTCGATTCATGATTCATGATTCAATTCATGATTCATGATTCAATTCATGATTCATAATTCATGATTCAATTCATGATTCATGATTCATGATTCATGATTCAAGATTCATGATTCAATTCATGATTCATAATTCAATTCATGATTCATGATTCATGATTCAATTCATGATTCATGATTCATGATTCAATTCATGATTCATGATTCAATTCGTGATTCATGATTCATTTCGTGATTCATTTCATTATTTATGATTCAATTCATGATTCATGATTCCTTTCATGATTCTTGATTCATTTTATGATTCATGATTCATGATTCAATTCATGATTTGTGATTCATGATTCGATTCATAATTCATGATTCATAATTTAATTCATGATTTGTGATCCATTATTCGATTCATGATTCGATTCATGATTCTTGTTTCGAATTATGATTCATGATTCGATACATAATTCATTATTCATGATATATGATTCGATTCATGATTCAAGATTCAATTCATGATTCATGATTCATGATTCAATTCATGATTCAATTCATGATTCAAATTATGATTCATAAATCATGATTCAATTCATGATTCATGATTCATGATTCAATTCACGATTCATGATTCATGATTCATGATTCAATTCATGATTCATGATTCAATTTGTGATTCATGATTCAATTCATGATTCATAATTCATGATTCAATTCATGATTCATGATTCATGATTCATGATTCAAGATTCATGATTCAATTCATGATTCATAATTCAATTCATGATTCATGATTCATGATTCAATTCATGATTCATGATTCAATTCATGATTCATGATTCCTGATTTATGATTCAATTCATGATTCATGATTCAATTCATGATTTATGATTCCTTTCATGATTCATGATTCATTTAATGATTCATTATTCATGATTCAATTCATGATTTGTGATTCATGATTCGATTCATAATTCATGATTCATAATTCAATTCATGATTTGTGATTCATTAATTCGATTCATGATTCCATTCATGATTTTTGATTCGAATCATGATTCATGATTCGATACATAATTCATGATTCATGATTCATGATTCGATTCATGATTCAAGATTCAATTCATGATTCATGATTCATGATTCAATTCATGATTCATTTCATGATTCATGATTCATGATTCAATTCATGATTCAATTCATGATTCAAATTATGATTCATAAATCATGATTCAATTCATGATTCATGATTCATGATTCAATTCATGATTCATGATTCAATTCATGATTCAATTCATGATTCATGATTCATGATTCAATTCATGATTCATGATTCAAGATTCATGATTCAATTCATGATTCAATTCATGATTCATGATTCATGATTCAATTCATGATTCATGATTCATGATTCATGATTCAAGATTCATGATTCAATTCATGATTCATAATTGAATTCATGATTCATGATTCATGATTCAATTCATGATTCATGATTCATGATTCATGATTCAATTCATGATTCATGATTCAATTCATGATTCATGTTTTATGATTCAATTCATGATTCATGATTTATTTCATGATTCATGATTTATTTCATGATTCAATTCATGGTTCATGAATCTTGATTCAATTCATGATTTATTTCATGATTCTTGATTCATGATTCAATTCATGATTCGTGATTCAATTCATGATTCATTATTCATGATTCATGATTCGATTCATGATTCATGATTCAATTCGTGATTCATGATTCAATTCATGATTCATGATTCATTTCATGATTCATTTCATGATTTATGATTCAATTCTTGATTCAAATCATGATTCATGATTTATTTAATGATTAATTTCATTAATCTTGATTCATGATTCAATTCATGATTCGTGATTCAATTCATGATTCATTATTCATGATTCATGATTCTATTCATGATTCATGATTCAATTCGTGTTTCATGATTCAATTCATGATTCATGATTCATTTCATGATTCATTTCATGATTTATGATTCAATTCTTGATTCAAATCATGATTCATGATTTATTTCATGATTCATTTCATGATTCATGATTCAATTCATGATTCATGATTCAATTCATGATTCATGATTCATGGTTCATGATTCATGATTCATGATTCAATTCATGATTCATGATTTGATTCATGATTCATGATTCATAATTCATGATTTAATTCATGATTCATGATTCATTTCATGGTTCATTTCATGATTCATGATTCAATTCATGATTCAATTCATGATTCATGATTCATGGTTCATGATTCATGGTTCATGATTCATGATTCAATTCATGATTCATGATTTGATTCATTATTCATGATTCATGATTCATAATTCATGATTTAATTCATGATTCATGATTCATTTCATGATTCATGATTCAATTCATGATTCATGATTCAATTCATGATTCATGATTCATGGTTCATGATTCACGATTCATGGTTCATGATTCATGATTCAATTCATGATTCATGATTCATGATTCATGATTCATGATTCATGATTCATTTAATGATTAATTTCATGATTTATGATTCAATTCATGATTCATGATTCCTTTCATCATTCATGATTCATTTTATGATTCATGATTCATGATTCAAATCATGATTTGTGATTCATGATTCGATTCATAATTCATGATTCATAATTTAATTCATGATTTGTGATTAATGATTCGATTCATGTTTCCATTCATGATTCTTGATTCGAATCATGATTCATGATTCGATTCATAATTCATGATTCATGATTCATGATTCAAGATTCAATTCATGATTCATGATTCAATTCATGATTCAATTCATGATTCAAATTATGATTCATAAATCATGATTCAATTCATGATTCATGATTCAATTCAAGATTCATGATTCATGATTCAATTCATGATTCATGATTTATGATTCGATTCATTATTCATGATTCAATTCATGATTCATGATTCAATTCATGATTCATGATTCATGATTCATGATTCATGATTCAATTCATGATTCATGAATCAATTCATGATTCATGATTCAATTCATGATTCATGATTCAATTCATGATTCATGTTTTATGATTTAATTCATGATTCATGATTTATTTCATGATTCAATTCATGGTTCATGAATCTTAAATCAATCCATGATTGATTTCATGATTCATGATTCATTATTCAATTCATGATTCATGATTCGATTCATGATTCTTGATTAATGATTCAATTCATGATACAATTTTTGATTCATGATTCGATTCATAATTCATGATTCATGATTCATGATTCATGATTTAATTCATGATTAAATTCATTAATTCATTTCATGATTCATGATTAATGATTCAATTCATGATTAAATTCATGATTCATGATTCATGATTCGAATTATGATTCATGATTTATTTCTTGATTCATGATTCAATTCATGATTCATGATTAATGATTCAATTCATCATTCATGATTTATGATTCAATTCATGATTTATTTCATGATTCAATTCATGATTCAAATCATGATTCATGATTCATGATTCAATTCATGATTCATGGTTCAATTCATGATTCATGATTCATACTTCAATTCATGATTTATGATTCATGATTCAATTCATGATTCCTGATTCATGATTCATGATTCATGATTCAATTCATGATTCATGATTCAATTCATGATTCATGATTCAATTTATGATTCATGATTCATGATTCAATTCATGATTCATGATTCAATTCATGATTCATTATTCAATTGATGATTTATGATTCAATTCATGATTCATGATTTATGATTCAATTCATGATTCATGATTCATTTAATAATTTATGATTTACGATTTAATTCATGATTTATGATTCGATTTATGATTCATGATTCATGATTCAATTCATGATTCAATTCATGATTCATGATTCAATTCATGATTCATGATTCAATTCATGATTCAATATATGATTCAATTTATGATTCATGATTCAAATAATGATTCAATATATGATTCAATTCATGATTCATGATTCAAATCATGATTCATGATTCAATTCATAATTCATGATTCATGATTCAATTCATGATTCAATTCATGATTCATGATTCAAATCATGATTCATGATTCAATTCATGATTCATGATTCATGATTCAATTCATGATTCAATTCATGATTCATGATTCAATTCATGATTCATGATTCATGATTCAATTCATGATTCATGATTCAATTCATGACTCATGATTTTTGATTTATGATTCATGATTTAATTAATGATTCAAAATTTAATTCATGATCCATGATTCAATCCATAATTCATTTCATAATTCATGATTTACGATTCAATTCATGAATCATGATTCAATTCATGATTCATGATTCATTTCATGATTCATGATTCAATTCATGATTCAATTCATGATTCATGATTCATGATTCAAATTATGATTCATGATTCTTGATTCAATTCATGATTCATGACTCAATTCATGATTCATGATTCAATTCATGATTCATGATTCAATTCATGTTTCATGATTCAATTCATGATTCATGATTTATGATTTACTTCATGATTCAATTCATGATTCATGATTAATGATTCAATTCATGATTCATGATTCATGATTCACTTCATGATTCATGATTCACTTCATGATTCATTTCATGATTCATGATTTATGATTCAATTTATGATTTATGATTCGATTCAAGATTCATGATTCATGATTCATGATTTGATTCATGATTAATGATTCATTTCATGATTCATGATTCATGATTCAATTAATGATTCAATTCATGATTCATGATTTAATTCATGATTCATGATTCATGATTCGATTCATGATTCAATTCATGATTCATGATTCAATTCATGATTCATGATTCATGATTCAATTCATGATTCAATATATGATTCAATTCATGATTCATGATTCAAATCATGATTCATGATTCAATTCATGATTCATTATTCAATTCATGATTCATGATTCAATTCATGATTCAATTCATGATTCATGATTCATGATTCAATTCATGATTCATGATTCAATTCATGATTCAATTCATGATTCATGATTCAATTCATGATTCATGATTCAATTCATGATTGAAATCATGATTCATGATTCATGATTCAATTCATGATTCATGGTTCAATTCATGATTCAATTCATGATTTATGATTCATGATTCATGATTCCTGATTCCTGATTCATTATTCATGATTCATGATTCAATTCATGATTTAATTCATGATTCATGATTGAATTCATGATTCATGATTCAATTCATGATTCAATTCATGATTAATGATTCATGATTAAATTCATGATTCATGATTCAATTCATGATTCATGATTCAATTCATGATTCATGATTCAATTCATGATTCATGATTCAATTCATGATTCAATTCATGATTCATGATTCAATTCATGATTCATGATTCAATTCATGATTCATTATTCAATTAATGATTCATGATTCATGATTCAATTCATGATTCATAAATCATGATTCATGATTCAATTCATGATTCATGATTCAATTCATGATTCAATTCATGATTCATTATTAAATTCATAATTCATGATTCAATTCATGATTCATGATTTATGATTCATGATTCAATTCATGATTCATGAATCATGATTCGATTCATGATTCATGATTCATGAATCATGATTCATGAATCATGATTCATGATTCATGATTCAATTCATGATTCATGATTTATGATTCATGATTCAATTCATGATTCATGAATCATGATTGGATTCATGATTCATGATTCATGATTTAATTCATGATTCATGATTCATGATTGGATTCATGATTCATGAATCATGGTTTGATTCATGATTCATGAATCATGATTCAATTCATGATTCATGATTCATAAATCATGATTCGATACATGATTCATGATTCGATTCATGATTCAATTCATGATTCAATTCATGAATCAAGATTTGATTAATGATTCATAATTCATTTCATGATTCATGATTCAGTTCATGATTCAATTCATGATTCATGATTAAATTCATGATTCGTGATTCAAATTATGATTCATGATTTATGATTCATGATTAAATTCATGATTCATGATTCAAATTATGATTCATGATTTATGATTCATGATTCAATTCATGATTCATGAATCATGATTCGTTTCATGATTCATGATTCATAAATCATGATTTATGATTCATGATTCAATTCATGATTCATGATTTATGATTCATGATTCAATTCATGATTCATGAATCATGATTTGATTCATGATTCATGATTTAATTCATGATTCATGATTCATGATTTGATTCATGATTCATGAATCATGATTCGATTCATGATTCATAAATCATGGTTCGATTCATGATTCATGAATCATGATTCAATTCATGATTCATAAATCATGATTCGATTCATGATTCATGATTCATGATTCGATTCATGATTCAATATATGATTCAATTCATGATTCAAGATTCAAATCATAATTCATGATTCATGATTCAATTCATGATTCATGATTCAATTCATGATTCATGATTCAATTCATGATTCATGATTCATGATTTAATTCATGATTCATGATTCAATTCATGATTCATGAATCAATTCATGATTCATGATTCAATTCATTATACCTGATTCATGATTCATGATTCATGATTCAATTCCTGATTCATGATTCAGATCATGATTCAATTCATGATTCAATTCATGATTCATGATTCAATTCATGATTCATGATTCAATTCATGATTCATTTCATGATTCATGATTTACGATTCAATTCATGATTTATGATTCGATTCATGATTCATGAATCATGATTCGAATCATGATTTATGATTCATTAATCATGATTCGATTTATGACTCATGATTCATAAATCATGATTCAATTCATGATTCATGATTCATGATTCAATTCATGATTCGAATCATGATTTATGATTCATTAATCATGATTCGATTTATGATTCATGATTCATAAATCATGATTCAATTCATGATTCATGATTCATGATTCAATTCATGATTCATGAATCATGATTCGATTCATGATTCATGATTCATAAATCATGATTTATGATTCATGATTCATGATTTATGATTCATGATTCAATTCATTAATTCATGAATCATGATTTGATTCATTATTCATGATTCATGATTTAATTCATGATTCATGATTCATGAATCATGATTCGATTCATGATTCATAAATCATGGTTCGATTCATGATTCATGAATCATGATTCAATTCATGATTCGTGATTCATAAATCATGATTCGATTCATGATTCATGATTCATGATTCGATTCATGATTCAATATATGATTCAATTCATGATTCAAGATTCAAATCATAATTCATGATTCATGATTCAATTCATGATTCATGATTCAATTCATGATTCATGATTTAATTCATGATTCATGATTCAATTCATGATTCATGAATCAATTCATGATTCATGATTCAATTCATTATACCTGATTCATGATTCATGATTCTTGATTCATGATTCAATTCCTGATTCATGATTCAGATCATGATTCAATTCATGATTCAATTCATGATTCATGATTCAATTCATGATTCATGATTCAGTTCATGATTCATAATTCATGATACAATTCATGACTCATGATTCATGATTTATGATTCATGATTTAGTGAATGATTCATGGTTTAATTCATGATTCATGATTCAATTCATGATTCATTTCATGATTCATGATTTACGATTCAATTCATGATTTATGATTCGATTCATGATTCATGAATCATGATTCGAATCATGATTTATGATTCATTAATCATGATTCGATTTATGATTCATGATTCATAAATCATGATTCAATTCATGATTCATGATTTATGATTCAATTCATGATTCGAATCATGATTTATGATTCATTAATCATGATTTGATTTATGATTCATGATTCATAAATCATGATTCAATTCATGATTCATGATTCATGATTCAATTCATGATTCAATTCATGATTCATGATTCAATTCATGATTCATGATTCAATTCATGATTCATGATTCATGATTCAAATCATGATTCATGATTCATGATTCAATTCATGATTAATGACTCAATTCATGATTCATAATTCAATTCATGATTCATGATTCAAATCATGATTCATGATTCATGATTCAATTCATGATTAATGACTCAATTCATGATTCATGATTCAATTCATGATTCATGATTCATGATTCAATTCATGATTCATTATTTATTATTCAATTCATGACTCATGATTCATGATTTAATTCATGATTCATGATTCACTTCATGATTCATTATATGATTCATGATTTACGATTCAATTCATGATTTATGATTCGATTCAAGATTCATGATTCATGATTCGATTCATGATTCATGATTCATGAATCATGATTTGATTCATGATTCATGATTCATGATTTAATTCATGATTCATGATTCATGATTTGATTCATGATTCATGAATCATGATTCTATTCATGATTCATGATTCATAAATCATGGTTCAATTTATGATTCATGAATCATGATTCAATTCATGATTCATGATTCATAAATCATGATTCGATACATGATTCATGATTCATGATTCATGAATCATGATTCTATTCATGATTCATGATTCATAAATCATGGTTCAATTTATGATTCATGAATCATGATTCAATTCATGATTCATGATTCATAAATCATGATTCGATACATGATTCATGATTCATGATTCGATTCATGATTCAATTCATGATTCAATTCATGAATCAAGATTTGATTAATGATTCATAATTCATTTCATGATTCATGATTCAGTTCATGATTCAATTCATGATTCATGATTCAAATTATGATTCATGATTTATGATTCATGATTCAATTCATGATTCATGAATCATGATTCGATTCATGATTCATGATTCATAAATCATGATTCATGATTCATGATTCAATTCATGATTCATGATTTATGATTCATGATTCAATTCATGATTCATGAATCATGAATTGATTCATGATTCATGATTCATGATTTAATTCATGATTCATGATTCATGATTTGATTCATGATTCATGAATCATGATTCGATTCATGGTTCATGATTCATAAATCATGGTTCGATTCATGATTCATGAATCATGATTCAATTCATGATTCATGATTCATAAATCATGATTCGATTTATGATTCATGATTCATGATTCGATTCATGATTCAATATATGATTCAATTCATGATTCAAGATTCAAATCATAATTCATGATTCATGATTTAATTCATGATTCATGATTCAATTCATGATTCATGAATCAATTCATGATTCATGATTCAATTCATGATTCATGATTCATGATTTAATTCATGATTCATGATTCAATTCATGATTCATGAATCAATTCATGATTCATGATTCAATTCATGATTCATGATTCATTTCATGATTCATGATTTACGATTCAATTCATGATTCATAAATTCAATATATGATTCAATTCATGATTCAAATCATGATTCATGATTCAATTCATGATTCATGATTTATGATTTAATTCACGATTCAATTCATGATTCATGATTCAATTCATGATTCATGATTCATGATTCAATTCATGATTCATAATTTATGATTCAATTCATGACTCATGATTCATGATTCATGATTCATGATTTAATTTATGAATCATGATTCACTTCATGATTCATTTCATGATTCATGATTTATGATTCAATTCATGATTTATGATTCGATTCAAGATTCATGATTCATGATTCATGAATCATGATTCGATTCATGATTCATGATTCATGATTCAATTTATGATTCGATTCATGATTCATGATTCATGAATCATGATTAAATTCATGATTTCTGATTCATTTCATGATT
Organism: Mixophyes fleayi; assembly: GCF_038048845.1. Taxonomy (NCBI): domain Eukaryota; kingdom Metazoa; phylum Chordata; class Amphibia; order Anura; family Limnodynastidae; genus Mixophyes; species Mixophyes fleayi. The sequence goes on along the minus strand of NW_027447498.1, from coordinate 1,054,836 downwards.
CATGATTCATGATTCAATTAATGATTCAATTCATGATTCCTGATTCAATTCATGATTCATGATTCAATTCATGATTCAATTCATGATTCATGATTCAATTCATGATTCATGATTCATGATTCAATTCATGATTCATGATTCAATTCATGATTCAATATATGATTCAATTCATGATTAATGACTCAATTCATGATTCATGATTCAATTCATGATTCATAAATTCAATATATGATTTAATTCATGATTCAAATCATGATTCATGATTCAATTCATGATTCATGATTTATGATTTAATTCACGATTCAATTCATGATTCATGATTCAATTCATGATTCATGATTCATGATTCAATTCATGATTCAAGATTTATGATTCAATTCATGACTCATAATTCATGATTCATGATTCACTTCATGATTTATTATATGATTCATGATTTATGATTCAATTCATGATTTATGATTCGATTCAAGATTCATGATTCATGATTCGATTCATGATTCATGATTCGATTCAAGATTCATGATTCATGATTCGATTCATGATTCATGATTCATGAATCATGATTCGATTCATGATTCATGATTCATGATTCAATTAATGATTCATGATTCAATTCATGATTCATGATTCATGATTCAATTCATGATTCAATTCATGATTCATGATTCAATTCAGGATTCATGATTCATGATTCAATTCATGATTCATGATTAAATTCATGATTCAATATATGATTCAATTCATGATTCATGATTCAAATCATGATTCATGATTCAATTCATGAATTATGATTCAATTCATGATTCAAATCATGATTCATGATTCATGATTCATGATTCAATTCATGATTCATGGTTCAATTCATGATTCATACTTCAATTCATGATTTATGATTCATGATTCAATTCATGATTCCTGATTCATGATTCATGATTCATGATTCAATTCATGATTCATGATTCAATTCATGATTCAATTCATGATTCATGATTCAATTTATGATTCATGATTCATGATTCGATTCATGATTCATGATTCAATTCATGATTCATTATTCAATTGATGATTTATGATTCAATTCATGATTTATGAACTATGATTCAATTCATGATTCAAGATTCAAATCATAATTCATGATTCATGATTCAATTCATGATTCATGATTCAATTCATGATTCATGATTCAATTCATGATTGAAATCATGATTCATGATTCATGATTCATGATTCAATTCATGATTCATGGTTCAATTCATGATTCATGATTTAACTCATGATTTATGATTCATGATTCAATTCATGATTCCTGATTCCTGATTCCTGATTCATGATTCATGATTCATGATTCAATTCATGATTCATGGTTCAATTCATGATTCATGATTTAACTCATGATTTATGATTCATGATTCAATTCATGATTCCTGATTCCTGATTCCTGATTCATGATTCATGATTCAATTCATGATTTATGATTCAATTCATGATTTAATTCATGATTCATAAATGAATTCATGATTCATGATTCAATTCATGATTCAATTCATGATTCATGATTCAATTCATGATTCATGATTCAATTCATGATTCATGATTCATGATTCAATTCATGATTCATGATTCAATTCATGATTCATTATTCAATTAATGATTCATGATTCATGATTCAATTCATGATTCATAAATAATGATTCATGATTCAATTCATGATTCATGATTCAATTCATGATTCAATTCATGATTCATTATTAAATTCATGATTCATGATTCAATTCATGATTCATGATTTATGATTCATGATTCAATTCATGATTCATGAATCATGATTCGATTCATGATTCATGATTCATGAATCATGATTCATGATTCATGATTCAATTCATGATTCATGATTTATGATTCATGATTCAATTCATGATTCATGAATCATGATTGGATTCATGATTCATGATTCATGATTTAATTCATGATTCATGATTCATGATTTGATTCATGATTCATGAATCATGATTCTATTCATGATTCATGATTCATAAATCATGGTTCAATTTATGATTCATGAATCATGATTCAATTCATGATTCATGATTCATAAATCATGATTCGATACATGATTCATGATTCATGATTTGATTCATGATTCAATTCATGATTCAATTCATGAATCAAGATTTGAATAATGATTCATAATTCATTTCATGATTCATGATTCAGTTCATGATTCAATTCATGATTCATGATTTAAATTATAATTCATGATTTATGATTCATGATTCAATTCATGATTCATGAATCATGATTCGATTCATGATTCATGATTCATAAATCATGATTCATGATTCATGATTCAATTCATGATTCATGATTTATGATTCATGATTCAATTCATGATTCATGAATCATGATTTGATTCATGATTCATGATTCATGATTTAATTCATGATTCATGATTCATGATTTGATTCATGATTCATGAATCATGATTCGATTCATGATTCATGATTCATAAATCATGGTTCGATTCATGATTCATGAATCATGATTCAATTCATGATTCATGATTCATAAATCATGATTTGATTTATGATTCATGATTCATGATTCGATTCATGATTCAATATATGGTTCAATTCATGATTCAAGATTCAAATCATAATTCATGATTCATGATTTAATTTATGATTCATGATTCAATTCATGATTCATGAATCAATTCATGATTCATGATTCAATTCATAATTCATGATTCATGATTTAATTCATGATTCATGATTCAATTCATGATTCATGAATCAATTCATGATTCATGATTCAATTCATGATTCATGATTCATTTCATGATTCATGATTTACGATTCAATTCATGATTTATGATTTGATTCATGATTCATGAATCATGATTCGAATCATGATTTATGATTCATTAATCATGATTCGATTTATGATTCATGATTCATGAATCATGATTCATGATTCAATTCATGATTCATGATTCATGATTCAACTCATGATTCATGATTCATGATTCAATTCATGATTAATGACTCAATTCATGATTCATAATTCAATTCATGATTCATGATTCATGATTCAAATCATGATTCATAAATTCAATATATGATTCAATTCATGATTCAAATCATGATTCATGATTCAATTCATGATTCATGATTTATGATTTAATTCACGATTCAATTCATGATTCATGATTCAATTCTTGATTCATGATTCAATTCATGATTCATAATTTATGATTCAATTCATGACTCATGATTCATGATTCATGATTCATGATTTAATTCATGAATCATGATTCACTTCATGATTCATTTCATATTTCATGATTTATGATTCAATTCATGATTTATGATTCGATTCAAGATTCATGATTCATGATTCGATTCATGATTCATGATTCATGAATCATGATTCGATTCATGATTCATGATTCATGATTCAATTTATGATTCGATTCATGATTCATGATTCATGAATCATGATTAAATTCATGATTTCTGATTCATTTCATGATTCATGATTCATGATTCAATTAATGATTCAATTCATGATTCCTGATTCAATTCATGATTCATGATTCATGATTCAATTCATGATTCAATTCATGATTCATGATTCAATTCATGATTCATGATTCATGATTCAGTTCATGATTCATGATTCAATTCATGATTCAATATATGATTCAATTCATGATTAATGACTCAATTCATGATTCATGATTCAATTCATGATTCATAAATTCAATATATGATTTAATTCATGATTCAAATCATGATTCATGATTCAATTCATGATTCATGATTTATGATTTAATTCACGATTCAATTCATGATTCATGATTCAATTCATGATTCATGATTCATGATTCAATTCATGATTCAAGATTTATGATTCAATTCATGACTCATAATTCATGATTCATGATTCACTTCATGAGTTATTATATGATTCATGATTTATGATTCAATTCATGATTTATGATTCGATTCAAGATTCATGATTCATGATTCGATTCATGATTTATGATTCATGAATCATGATTCGATTCATGATTCATGATTCATGATTCAATTAATGATTCATGATTCAATTCATGATTCATGATTCATGATTCAATTCATGATTCAATTCATGATTCATGATTCAATTCAGGATTCATGATTCATGATTCAATTCATGATTCATGATTAAATTCATGATTCAATATATGATTCAATTCATGGTTCATGATTCAATTCATGATTCATGATTCAATTCATGATTCATGGTTCAATTCATGATTTATGATTCATGATTCAATTCATGATTCCTGATTCATGATTCATGATTCATGATTCAATTCATGATTCATGATTCAATTCATGATTCAATTCATGATTCATGATTCAATTTATGATTCATGATTCATGATTCAATTCATGATTCATGATTCAATTCATGATTCATTATTCAATTGATGATTTATGATTCAATTCATGATTTATGAACTATGATTCAATTCATGATTCAAGATTCAAATCATAATTCATGATTCATGATTCAATTCATGATTCATGATTCAATTCATGATTGAAATCATGATTCATGATTCATGATTCATGATTCAATTCATGATTCATGGTTCAATTCATGATTCATGATTTAACTCATGATTTATGATTCATGATTCAATTCATGATTCCTGATTCCTGATTCCTGATTCCTGATTCATGATTCAATTCATGATTCATGGTTCAATTCATGATTCATGATTTAACTCATGATTTATGATTCATGATTCAATTCATGATTCCTGATTCCTGATTCATGATTCATGATTCATGATTCAATTCATGATTTATGATTCAATTCATGATTTAATTCATGATTCATGAATGAATTCATGATTCATGATTCAATTCATGATTCAATTCATGATTCATGATTCATGATTCATGATTAAATTCATGATTCATGATTCAATTCATGATTCATGATTCAATTCATGATTCAATTCATGATTCATGATTCATGATTCATGATTCAATTAATGATTCAATTCATGATTCCTGATTCAATTCATGATTCATGATTCATGATTCAATTCATGATTCAATTCATGATTCATGATTCAATTCATGATTCATGATTCATGATTCAATTCATGATTAATGACTCAATTCATGATTCATGATTCAATTCATGATTCATAAATTCAATATATGATTTAATTCATGATTCAAATCATGATTCATGATTCAATTCATGATTCATGATTTATGATTTAATTCACGATTCAATTCATGATTCATGATTCAATTCATGATTCATGATTCATGATTCAATTCATGATTCAAGATTTATGATTCAATTCATGACTCATAATTCATGATTCATGATTCACTTCATGAGTTATTATATGATTCATGATTTATGATTCAATTCATGATTTATGATTCGATTCAAGATTCATGATTCATGATTCGATTCATGATTTATGATTCATGAATCATGATTCGATTCATGATTCATGATTCATGATTCAATTAATGATTCATGATTCAATTCATGATTCATGATTCATGATTCAATTCATGATTCAATTCATGATTCATGATTCAATTCAGGATTCATGATTCAATTCATGATTCATGGTTCAATTCATGATTTATGATTCATGATTCAATTCATGATTCCTGATTCATGATTCATGATTCATGATTCAATTCATGATTCATGATTCAATTCATGATTCAATTCATGATTCATGATTCAATTTATGATTCATGATTCATGATTCAATTCATGATTCATGATTCAATTCATGATTCATTATTCAATTGATGATTTATGATTCAATTCATGATTTATGAACTATGATTCAATTCATGATTCAAGATTCAAATCATAATTCATGATTCATGATTCAATTCATGATTCATGATTCAATTCATGATTCATGATTCAATTCATGATTGAAATCATGATTCATGATTCATGATTCATGATTCAATTCATGATTCATGGTTCAATTCATGATTCATGATTTAACTCATGATTTATGATTCATGATTCAATTCATGATTCCTGATTCCTGATTCCTGATTCCTGATTCATGATTCAATTCATGATTCATGGTTCAATTCATGATTCATGATTTAACTCATGATTTATGATTCATGATTCAATTCATGATTCCTGATTCCTGATTCATGATTCATGATTCATGATTCAATTCATGATTTATGATTCAATTCATGATTTAATTCATGATTCATGAATGAATTCATGATTCATGATTCAATTCATGATTCAATTCATGATTCATGATTCATGATTCATGATTAAATTCATGATTCATGATTCAATTCATGATTCATGATTCAATTCATGATTCAATTCATGATTCATGATTCATGATTCAATTCATGATTCATGATTCAATTCATGATTCATTATTCAATTAATGATTCATGATTCATGATTCAATTCATGATTCATAAATAATGATTCATGATTCATGATTCAATTCATGATTCATGATTCAATTCATGATTCAATTCATGATTCATTATTAAATTCATGATTCATGATTCAATTCATGATTCATGATTCAATTCATGATTCATGATTTATGAATCATGATTCTATTCATGATTCATGATTCACTTCATGATTTATTATATGATTCATGATTTATGATTCAATTCATGATTTATGATTCGATTCAAGATTCATGATTCATGATTCGATTCATGATTCATGATTCATGAATCATGATTCGATTCATGATTCATGATTCATGATTCAATTAATGATTCATGATTCAATTCATGATTCATGATTCATGATTCAATTCATGATTCAATTCATGATTCATGATTCAATTCAGGATTCATGATTCATGATTCAATTCATGATTCATGATTAAATTCATGATTCAATATATGATTCAATTCATGATTCATGATTCAATTCATGATTCATGATTCAATTCATGATTCATGATTCAATTCATGATTCATGGTTCAATTCATGATTCATGATTCATACTTCAATTCATGATTTATGATTCATGATTCAATTCATGATTCCTGATTCATGATTCATGATTCAATTCATGATTCATGATTCAATTCATGATTCAATTCATGATTCATGATTCAATTTATGATTCATGATTCATGATTCAATTCATGATTCATGATTCAATTCATGATTCATTATTCAATTGATGATTTATGATTCAATTCATGATTTATGAACTATGATTCAATTCATGATTCAAGATTCAAATCATAATTCATGATTCATGATTCAATTCATGATTCATGATTCAATTCATGATTCATGATTCAATTCATGATTGAAATCATGATTCATGATTCATGATTCAATTCATGATTCATGGTTCAATTCATGATTCATGGTTCAATTCATGATTCATGATTTAACTCATGATTTATGATTCATGATTCAATTCATGATTCCTGATTCCTGATTCCTGATTCATGATTCAATTCATGATTTATGATTCAATTCATGATTTAATTCATGATTCATGAATGAATTCATGATTCATGATTCAATTCATGATTCAATTCATGATTCATGATTCATGATTAAATTCATGATTCATGATTCAATTCATGATTCATGATTCAATTCATGATTCAATTCATGATTCATGATTCATGATTCAATTCATGATTCATGATTCAATTCATGATTCATTATTCAATTAATGATTCATGATTCATGATTCAATTCATGATTCATAAATAATGATTCATGATTCATGATTCAATTCATGATTCATGATTCAATTCATGATTCAATTCATGATTCATTATTAAATTCATGATTCATGATTCAATTCATGATTCATGATTTATGATTCATGATTCAATTCATGATTCATGAATCATGATTCGATTCATGATTCATGAATCATGATTCATGATTCATGATTCAATTCATGATTCATGATTTATGATTCATGATTCAATTCATGATTCATGAATCATGATTGGATTCATGATTCATGATTCATGATTTAATTCATGATTCATGATTCATGATTTGATTCATGATTCATGAATCATGATTCTATTCATGATTCATGATTCATAAATCATGGTTCAATTTATGATTCATGAATCATGATTCAATTCATGATTCATGATTCATAAATCATGATTCGATACATGATTCATGATTCATGATTTGATTCATGATTCAATTCATGATTCAATTCATGAATCATGATTTGATTAATGATTCATAATTCATTTCATGATTCATGATTCAGTTCATGATTCAATTCATGATTCATGATTCAATTCATGATTCATGATTCAAATTATGATTCATGATTTATGATTCATGATTCAATTCATGATTCATGAATCATGATTCGATTCATGATTCATGATTCATAAATCATGATTCATGATTCATGATTCAATTCATGATTAATGATTTATGATTCATGATTCAATTCATGATTCATGAATCATGATTTGATTCATGATTCATGATTCATGATTTAATTCATGATTCATGATTCATGATTTGATTCATGATTCATGAATCATGATTCGATTCATGATTCATGATTCATAAATCATGGTTCGATTCATGATTCATGAATCATGATTCAATTCATGATTCATGATTCATAAATCATGATTCGATTTATGATTCATGATTCATGATTCGATTCATGATTCAATATATGGTTCAATTCATGATTCAAGATTCAAATCATAATTCATGATTCATGATTTAATTCATGATTCATGATTCAATTCATGATTCATGAATCAATTCATGATTCATGATTCAATTCATAATTCATGATTCATGATTTAATTCATGATTCATGATTCAATTCATGATTCATGAATCAATTCATGATTCATGATTCAATTCATGATTCATGATTCATTTCATGATTCATGATTTACGATTCAATTCATGATTTATAATTTGATTCATGATTCATGAATCATGATTCGAATCATGATTTATGATTCATTAATCATGATTCGATTTATGATTCATGATTCATGAATCATGATTCATGATTCAATTCATGAATCATGATTCATGATTCAACTCATGATTCATGATTCATGATTCAATTCATGATTAATGACTCAATTCATGATTCATAATTCAATTCATGATTCATGATTCATGATTCATGATTCATGATTCAAATCATGATTCATAAATTCAATATATGATTTAATTCATGATTCAAATCATGATTCATGATTCAATTCATGATTCATGATTTATGATTTAATTCACGATTCAATTCATGATTCATGATTCAATTCATGATTCATGATTCATGATTCAATTCATGATTCATAATTTATGATTCAATTCATGACTCATGATTCATGATTCATGATTCATGATTTAATTCATGAATCATGATTCACTTCATGATTCATTTCATGATTCATGATTTATGATTCAATTCATGATTTATGATTCGATTCAAGATTCATGATTCATGATTCGATTCATGATTCATGATTCATGAATCATGATTCGATTCATGATTCATGATTCATGATTCAATTTATGATTCGATTCATGATTCATGATTCATGAATCATGATTAAATTCATGATTTCTGATTCATTTCATGATTCATGATTCATGATTCAATTAATGATTCAATTCATGATTCCTGATTCAATTCATGATTCATGATTCATGATTCAATTCATGATTCAATTCATGATTCATGATTCAATTCATGATTCATGATTCATGATTCAATTCATGATTCATGATTCAATTCATGATTCAATATATGATTCAATTCATGATTAATGACTCAATTCATGATTCATGATTCAATTCATGATTCATAAATTCAATATATGATTTAATTCATGATTCAAATCATGATTCATGATTCAATTCATGATTCATGATTTATGATTTAATTCACGATTCAATTCATGATTCATGATTCAATTCATGATTCATGATTCATGATTCAATTCATGATTCAAGATTTATGATTCAATTCATGACTCATAATTCATGATTCATGATTCACTTCATGATTTATTATATGATTCATGATTTATGATTCAATTCATGATTTATGATTCGATTCAAGATTCATGATTCATGATTCGATTCATGATTCATGATTCATGAATCATGATTCGATTCATGATTCATGATTCATGATTCAATTAATGATTCATGATTCAATTCATGATTCATGATTCAATTCATGATTCAATTCATGATTCATGATTCAATTCAGGATTCATGATTCATGATTCAATTCATGATTCATGATTAAATTCATGATTCAATATATGATTCAATTCATGATTCATGATTCAATTCATGATTCATGATTCAATTCATGATTCATGGTTCAATTCATGATTCATGATTCATACTTCAATTCATGATTTATGATTCATGATTCAATTCATGATTCCTGATTCATGATTCATGATTCATGATTCAATTCATGATTCATGATTCAATTCATGATTCAATTCATGATTCATGATTCAATTTATGATTCATGATTCATGATTCAATTCATGATTCATGATTCAATTCATGATTCATTATTCAATTGATGATTTATGATTCAATTCATGATTTATGAACTATGATTCAATTCATGATTCAAGATTCAAATCATAATTCATGATTCATGATTCAATTCATGATTCATGATTCAATTCATGATTCATGATTCAATTCATGATTGAAATCATGATTCATGATTCATGATTCATGATTCAATTCATGATTCATGGTTCAATTCATAATTCATGATTTAACTCATGATTTATGATTCATGATTCAATTCATGATTCCTGATTCCTGATTCATGATTCAATTCATGATTCATGGTTCAATTCATGATTCATGATTTAACTCATGATTTATGATTCATGATTCAATTCATGATTCCTGATTCCTGATTCCTGATTCATGATTCATGATTCATGATTCAATTCATGATTTATGATTCAATTCATGATTTAATTCATGATTCATGAATGAATTCATGATTCATGATTCAATTCATGATTCAATTCATGATTCATGATTCATGATTCATGATTAAATTCATGATTCATGATTCAATTCATGATTCATGATTCAATTCATGATTCATTATTCAATTAATGATTCATGATTCATGATTCAATTCATGATTCATAAATAATGATTCATGATTCATGATTCAATTCATGATTCATGATTCAATTCATGATTCAATTCATGATTCATTATTAAATTCATGATTCATGATTCAATTCATGATTCATGATTTATGATTCATGATTCAATTCATGATTCATGAATCATGATTCGATTCATGATTCATGATTCATGAATCATGATTCATGATTCATGATTCAATTCATGATTCATGATTTATGATTCATGATTCAATTCATGATTCATGAATCATGATTGGATTCATGATTCATGATTCATGATTTAATTCATGATTCATGATTCATGATTTGATTCATGATTCATGAATCATGATTCTATTCATGATTCATGATTCATAAATCATGGTTCAATTTATGATTCATGAATCATGATTCAATTCATGATTCATGATTCATAAATCATGATTCGATACATGATTCATGATTCATGATTCGATTCATGATTCAATTCATGATTCAATTCATGAATCAAGATTTGATTAATGATTCATAATTCATTTCATGATTCATGATTCAGTTCATGATTCAATTCATGATTCATGGTTCAATTCATGATTCATGATTTAACTCATGATTTATGATTCCTGATTCAATTCATGATTCCTGATTCCTGATTCATGATTCATGATTCATGATTCAATTCATGATTTATGATTCAATTCATGATTTAATTCATGATTCATGAATGAATTCATGATTCATGATTCAATTCATGATTCAATTCATGATTCATGATTCATGATTCATGATTAAATTCATGATTCATGATTCAATTCATGATTCATGATTCAATTCATGATTCAATTCATGATTCATGATTCAATTCATGATTCATGATTCAATTCATGATTCATTATTCAATTAATGATTCATGATTCATGATTCAATTCATGATTCATAAATAATGATTCATGATTCATGATTCAATTCATGATTCATGATTCAATTCATGATTCAATTCATGATTCATTATTAAATTCATGATTCATGATTCAATTCATGATTCATGATTTATGATTCATGATTCAATTCATGATTTATGAATCATGATTCGATTCATGATTCATGATTCATGAATCATGATTCATGATTCATGATTCAATTCATGATTCATGATTTATGATTCATGATTCAATTCATGATTCATGAATCATGATTGGATTAATGATTCATGATTCATGATTTAATTCATGATTCATGATTCATGATTTGATTCATGATTCATGAATCATGATTCTATTCATGATTCATGATTCATAAATCATGGTTCAATTTATGATTCATGAATCATGATTCAATTCATGATTCATGATTCATAAATCATGATTCGATACATGATTCATGATTCATGATTCGATTCATGATTCAATTCATGATTCAATTCATGAATCAAGATTTGATTAATGATTCATAATTCATTTCATGATTCATGATTCAGTTCATGATTCAATTCATGATTCATGATTCAATTCATGATTCATGATTCAAATTATGATTCATGATTTATGATTCATGATTCAATTCATGATTCATGAATCATGATTCGATTCATGATTCATGATTCATAAATCATGATTCATGATTCATGATTCAATTCATGATTCATGATTTATGATTCATGATTCAATTCATGATTCATGAATCATGATTTGATTCATGATTCATGATTCATGATTTAATTCATGATTCATGATTTGATTCATGATTCATGAATCATGATTGGATTCATGATTCATGATTCATAAATCATGGTTCGATTCATGATTCATGAATCATGATTCAATTCATGATTCATGATTCATAAATCATGATTCGATTTATGATTCATGATTCATGTTTCGATTCATGATTCAATATATGGTTCAATTCATGATTCAAGATTCAAATCATAATTCATGATTCATGATTTAATTCATGATTCATGATTCAATTCATGATTCATGAATCAATTCATGATTCATGATTCAATTCATAATTCATGATTCATGATTTAATTCATGATTCATGATTCAATTCATGATTCATGAATCAATTCATGATTCATGATTCAATTCATGATTCATGATTCATTTCATGATTCATGATTTACGATTCAATTCATGATTTATGATTTGATTCATGATTCATGAATCATGATTCGAATCATGATATATGATTCATTAATCATGATTCGATTTATGATTCATGATTCATGAATCATGATTCATGATTCAATTCATGATTCATGATTCATGATTCAACTCATGATTAATGACTCAATTCATGATTCATAATTCAATTCATGATTCATGATTCATGATTCAAATCATGATTCATAAATTCAATATATGATTCAATTCATGATTCAAATCATGATTCATGATTCAATTCATGATTCATGATTTATGATTTAATTCACGATTCAATTCATGATTCATGATTCAATTCATGATTCATGATTCATGATTCAATTCATGATTCATAATTTATGATTCAATTCATGACTCATGATTCATGATTCATGATTCATGATTTAATTCATGAATCATGATTCACTTCATGATTCATTTCATGATTCATGATTTATGATTCAATTCATGATTTATGATTCGATTCAAGATTCATGATTCATGATTCGATTCATGATTCATGATTCATGAATCATGATTCGATTCATGATTCATGATTCAATTTATGATTCGATTCATGATTCATGATTCATGAATCATGATTAAATTCATGATTTCTGATTCATTTCATGATTCATGATTCAATTAATGATTCAATTCATGATTCCTGATTCAATTCATGATTCATGATTCATGATTCAATTCATGATTCAATTCATGATTCATGATTCAATTCATGATTCATGATTCATGATTCAATTCATGATTCATGATTCAATTCATGATTCAATATATGATTCAATTCATGATTAATGACTCAATTCATGATTCATGATTCAATTCATGATTCATAAATTCAATATATGATTCAATTCATGATTCAAATCATGATTCATGATTCAATTCATGATTCATGATTTATGATTTATTTCACGATTCAATTCATGATTCATGATTCAATTCATGATTCATGATTCATGATTCAATTCATGATTCAAGATTTATGATTCAATTCATGACTCATGATTCATGATTCATGATTCACTTCATGATTTATTATATGATTCATGATTTATGATTCAATTCATGATTTATGATTCGATTCAAGATTCATGATTCATGATTCGATTCATGATTCATGATTCATGAATCATGATTCGATTCATGATTCATGATTCAATTAATGATTCATGATTTAATTCATGATTCATGATTCATGATTCAATTCATGATTCAATTCATGATTAATGATTCAATTCAGGATTCATGATTCATGATTCAATTCATGATTCATGATTCAATTCATGATTCAATATATGATTCAATTCATGATTCATACTTCAATTCATGATTTATGATTCATGATTCAATTCATGATTCCTGATTCATGATTCATGATTCATGATTCAATTCATGATTCATGATTCAATTCATGATTCAATTCATGATTCATGATTCAATTTATGATTCATGATTCATGATTCAATTCATGATTCATGATTCAATTCATGATTCATTATTCAATTGATGATTTATGATTCAATTCATGATTTATGATTTATGATTCAATTCATGATTCAAGATTCAAATCATAATTCATGATTCATGATTCAATTCATGATTCATGATTCAATTCATGATTCATGATTCAATTCATGATTCATGATTTAATTCATGATTCATGATTCAATTCATGATTCATGAATCAATTCATGATTCATGATTCAATTCATTATACCTGATTCATGATTCATGATTCATGATTCAATTCATGATTCATGATTCAGATCATGATTCAATTCATGATTCAATTCATGATTCATGATTCAATTCATGATTCATGATTCAATTCATGATTCATAATTCATGATACAATTCATGACTCATGATTCATGATTTATGATTCATGATTTAGTGAATGATTCATGGTTTAATTCATGATTCATGATTCAATTCATGATTCATTTCATGATTGATGATTTACGATTCAATTCATAATTTATGATTCGATTCATGATTCATGAATCATGATTCAATTTATGATTCATGATTCATAAATCATGATTCAATTCATGATTCATGATTCATGATTCAATTCATGATTCATGAATCATGATTCGAATTATGATTCATGATTCATAAATCATGATTTATGATTCATGATTCATGATTTATGATTCATGATTCAATTCATGATTCATGAATCATGATTTGATTCATGATTCATGATTCATGATTTAATTCATGTTTCATGATTCATGATTCATGATTCATGATTCAATTCCTGATTCATGATTCAGATCATGATTCAATTCATGATTCAATTCATGATTCATGATTCAATTCATGATTCATGATTCAATTCATGATTCATAATTCATGATACAATTCATGACTCATGATTCATGATTTATGATTCATGATTTAGTGAATGATTCATTGTTTAATTCATGATTCATGATTCAATTCATGATTCATTTCATGATTCATGATTTACGATTCAATTCATGATTTATGATTCGATTCATGATTCATGAATCATGATTCGAATCATGATTTATGATTCATTAATCATGATTCAATTTATGATTCATGATTCATAAATCATGATTCAATTCATGATTCATGACTCATGATTCAATTCATGATTCGAATCATGATTTATGATTCATTAATCATGATTCGATTTATGATTTATGATTCATAAATCATGATTCAATTAATGATTCATGATTCATGATTCAATTCATGATTCAATTCATGATTCATGATTCAATTCATGATTCATGATTCAATTCATGATTCATGATTCATGATTCAAATCATGATTCATGATTCATGATTCAATTCATGATTAATGACTCAATTCATGATTCATAATTCAATTCATGATTCATGATTCATAATTCAAATCATGATTTATGATTCATGATTCAATTCATGATTAATGACTCAATTCATGATTCATGATTCAATTCATGATTCATAAATTCAATATATGATTCAATTCATGATTCAAATCATGATTCATGATTCAATTCATGATTCATGATTTAATTCACGATTCAATTCATGATTCATGATTCGATTCATGATTCATGATTCAATTCATGATTCATGATTTATTATTCAATTCATGACTCATGATTCATGATTCATGATTCATGATTTAATTCATGATTCATGATTCACTTCATGATTCATTTCATGATTCATGATTTATGATTCAATTCATGATTTATGATTCGATTCAAGATTCATGATTCATGATTCAATTTATGATTCGATTCATGATTCATGATTCATGAATCATGATTAAATTCATGATTCCTGATTCATTTCATTATTCTTGATTCATGATTCAATTCATGATTCAATTCATGATTCATGATTCAATTCATGATTCATGATTCATGATTCAATTCATGATTCATGATTCAATTCATGATTCAATATATGATTCAATTCATGATTAATGACTCAATTCATGATTCATGATTCAATTCATGATTCATAAATTCAATATATGATTCAATTCATGATTCAAATCATGATTCATTATTCAATTCATGATTCATGATTTATGATTTAATTCACGATTCAATTCATGATTCATGATTCAATTCATGATTCATGATTCAATTCATGATTCATGATTTATGATTCAATTCATGACTCATGATTCATGATTCATGATTCATGATTTAATTCACGATTCAATTCATGATTCATGATTCAATTCATGATTCATGATTCAATTCATGATTCATGATTTATGATTAAATTCATGACTCATGATTCATGATTCATGATTCATGATTTAATTCATGATTCATGATTCACTTCATGATTCATTATATGATTCATGATTTATGATTCAATTCATGATTTATGATTCGATTCAAGATTCATGATTCATGATTCGATTCATGATTCATGAATCATGATTTGATTCATGATTCATGATTCAATTAATGATTCATGATTCAATTCATGATTCATGATTCATGATTCAATTCATGATTGAATTCATGATTCATGATTCAATTCATGATTCATGATTCAATTCATGATTCATGATTCAATTCATGATTCAATTCATGATTCATGATTCAATTCAGGATTCATGATTCATGATTCAATTCATGATTCATGATTCAATTCATGATTCATGATTCAATATATGAATCATTTCATAATTCAAGTCATGATTCATGATTCAATTCATGATTCATGATTCAATTCATGATTCATGATTTATGATTTACTTCATGATTCAATTCATGATTCATGATTCAATTCATGATTCATGATTAATGATTCAATTCATGATAAAGGATTCATGATTCAATTCATGACTCATGATTCATGATTCATGATTCATGATTTAATTCATGATTCATGATTCACTTCATGATTCATGATTCACTTCATGATTAATTTCATGATTCATGATTTATGATTCAATTCATGATTTATGATTCGATTCAAGATTCATGATTCATGATTTGATTCATGATTCATGATTCATTTCATGATTCATGATTCATGATTCAATTAATGATTCAATTCATGATTCATGATTTAATTCATGATTCATGATTCGTGATTCATTTCATGATTCAATTCATGATTCATGATTCAATTCATGATTCATGATTCAATTCATGATTCATGATTCATGATTCAATTCATGATTCAATATATGATTCAATTCATGATTTATGATTCAAATCATGATTCATGATTCAATTCATGATTCATGATTCAATTCATGATTCATGATTCAATTCATGATTCATGATTCATGATTCAATTCATGATTCATGATTCAATTCATGATTCAATTCATGATTCATGATTCAATTCATGATTCATGATTCAATTCATGATTGAAATCATGATTCATGATTCATAAATCATGATTAAATTCATGATTCATGATTCATGATTCAATTCAAGATTCATGAATCATGATTCGATTCATGATTCATGATTCATAAATCATGATTTATGATTCATGATTCAATTCATGATTCAGTATTTATGATTCATGATTCAATTCATGATTCATGAATCATGATTTGATTCATGATTCATGATTCATGATTTAATTCATGATTCATGATTCATGATTCATGATTCATGATTCAATTCCTGATTCATGATTCAGATCATGATTCAATTCATGATACAATTCATGACTCATGATTCATGATTTATGATTCATGATTTAGTGAATGATTCATGGTTTAATTCATGATTCATGATTCAATTCATGATTCATTTCATGATTCATGATTTACGATTCAATTCATGATTTATGATTCGATTCATGATTCATGAATCATGATTCGAATCATGATTTATGATTCATTAATCATGATTCAATTTATGATTCATGATTCATAAATCATGATTCAATTCATGATTCATGACTCATGATTCAATTCATGATTCGAATCACGATTTATGATTCATTAATCATGATTCGATTTATGATTCATGATTCATGATTTAATTCATGATTCATGATTCACTTCATGATTCATTATATGATTCATGATTTATGATTCAATTCATGATTTATGATTCGATTCAAGATTCATGATTCATGATTCAATTCATGATTCATGAATCATGATTTGATTCATGATTCATGATTCAATTAATGATTCATGATTCAATTCATGATTCATGATTCATGATTGAATTCATGATTGAATTCATGATTCATGATTCAATTCAGGATTCATGATTCATGATTCAATTCATGATTCATGATTCAATTCATGATTCAATTCATGATTCATGATTCAATTCAGGATTCATGATTCATGATTCAATTCATGATTCATGATTCAATTCATGATTCAATATATGATTCAATTCATGATTCATGATTCAATTCATGATTCATGATTCAATATATGATTCAATTCATGATTCAAGTCATGATTCATGATTCAATTCATGATTCATGATTCAATTCATGATTCATGATTAATGATTCAATTCATGATAAAGGATTCATGATTCAATTCATGACTCATGATTCATGATTCATGATTCATGATTTAATTCATGATTCATGATTCACTTCATGATTCATGATTCACTTCATGATTAATTTCATGATTCATGATTTATGATTCAATTCATGATTTATGATTCGATTCAAGATTCATGATTCATGATTTGATTCATGATTCATGATTCATTTCATGATTCATGATTCATGATTCAATTAATGATTCAATTCATGATTCATGATTTAATTCATGATTCATGATTCGTGATTCAATTCATGATTCAATTCATGATTCATGATTCAATTCATGATTCATGATTCAATTCATGATTCATGATTCATGATTCAATTCATGATTCAATATATGATTCAATTCATGATTCATGATTCAAATCATGATTCATGATTCAATTCATGATTCATGATTCAATTCATGATTCAATTCATGATTCATGATTCAATTCATGATTCATGATTCATGATTCAATTCATGATTCATGATTCAATTCATGATTCATGATTCAATTCATGATTCATGATTCAGTTCATGATTGAAATCATGATTCATGATTCATAAATCATGATTCAATTCATGATTCATGATTCATGATTCAATTCATGATTCATGAATCATGATTCGATTCATGATTCATGATTCATAAATCATGATTTATGATTCATGATTCAATTCATGATTCATGATTTATGATTCATGATTCAATTCATGATTCATGAATCATGATTTGATTCATGATTCATGATTCATGATTTAATTCATGATTCATGAATTATGATTCATGATTCATGATTCAATTCCTGATTCATGATTCAGATCATGATTCAATTCATGATTCAATTCATGATTCATGATTCAATTCATGATTCATGATTCAATTCATGATTCATGATTCAATTCATGATTCATAATTCATGATACAATTCATGACTCATGATTCATGATTTATGATTCATGATTTAGTGAATGATTCATGGTTTAATTCATGATTCATGATTCAATTCATGATTCATTTCATGATTCATGATTTACGATTCAATTCATGATTTATGATTCGATTCATGATTCATGAATCATGATTCGAATCATGATTTATGATTCATTAATCATGATTCAATTTATGATTCATGATTCATAAATCATGATTCAATTCATGATTCATGACTCATGATTCAATTCATGATTCGAATCACGATTTATGATTCATTAATCATGATTCGATTTATGATTCATGATTCATAAATCATGATTCAATTAATGATTCATGATTCATGATTCAATTCATGATTCAATTCATGATTCATGATTCAATTCATGATTCATGATTCAATTCATGATTCATGATTCATGATTCAAATCATGATTCATGATTCATGATTCAATTCATGATTAATGACTCAATTCATGACTCATAATTCTATTCATGATTCAAATCATGATTCATGATTCAATTCATGATTAATGACTCAATTCATGATTCATGATTCAATTCATGATTCATAAATTCAATATATGATTCAATTCATGATTCAAATCATGATTCATGATTCAATTCATGATTCATGATTTATGATTTAATTCACAATTCAATTCATGATTCATGATTAAATTCATGATTCATGATTCATGATTCATGATTCAATTCATGATTCATGATTTATTATTCAATTCATGACTCATGATTCATGATTCATGATTTAATTCATGATTCATGATTCACTTCATGATTCATTTCATGATTCATGATTTATGATTCAATTCATGATTTATGATTCGATTCAAGATTCATGATTCATGATTCAATTTATGATTCGATTCATGATTCATGATTCATGAATCATGATTAAATTCATGATTCCTGATTCATTTCATTATTCTTGATTCATGATTCAATTCATGATTCAATTCATGATTCATGATTCAACTCATGATTCATGATTCATGATTCAATTCATGATTCATGATTCAATTCATGATTCAATATATGATTAAATTCATGATTAATGACTCAATTCATGATTCATGATTCAATTCATGATTCATAAATTCAATATATGATTCAATTCATGATTCAAATCATGATTCATTATTCAATTCATGATTCATGATTTATGATTTAATTCACGATTCAATTCATGATTCAATTCATGATTCATAATTCAATTCATGATTCATGATTTATGATTCAATTCATGACTCATGATTCATGATTCATGATTCATGATTTAATTCACGATTCAATTCATGATTCATGATTCAATTCATGATTCATGATTCATGATTCAATTCATGATTCATGATTTATGATTCAATTCATGACTCATGATTCATGATTCATGATTCATGATTTAATTCATGATTCATGATTCACTTCATGATTCATTATATGATTCATGATTTATGATTCAATTCATGATTTATGATTCGATTCAAGATTCATGATTCATGATTCGATTCATGATTCATGAATCATGATTCGATTCATGATTCATGATTCATGATTCAATTAATGATTCATGATTCAATTCATGATTCATGATTCATGATTCAATTCATGATTGAATTCATGATTCATGATTCAATTCAGGATTCATGATTCATGATTCAATTCATGATTCATGATTCAATTCATGATTCAATTCATGATTCATGATTCAATTCAGGATTCATGATTCATGATTTAATTCATGATTCATGATTCAATTCATGATTCAATATATGATTCAATTCATGATTCATGATTCAATTCATGATTCATGATTCAATATATGATTCAATTCATGATTCAAGTCATGATTCATGATTCAATTCATGATTCATGATTCAATTCATGATTCATGATTTATGATTTACTTCATGATTCAATTCATGATTCATGATTCAATTCATGATTCATGATTAATGATTCAATTCATGATAAATGATTCATGATTCAATTCATGACTCATGATTCATGATTCATGATTTAATTCATGATTTATGATTCACTTCATGATTCATGATTCACTTCATGATTCATGATTCACTTCATGATTCATTTCATGATTCATGATTTATGATTCAATTCATGATTTATGATTCGATTCAAGATTCATGATTCATGATTTGATTCATGATTCATGATTCATTTCATGATTCATGATTCATGATTCAATTAATGATTCAATTCATGATTCATGATTTAATTCATGATTCATGATTCATGATTCAATTCATGATTCAATTCATGATTCATGATTCAATTCATGATTCATGATTCAATTCATGATTCATGATTCATGATTCAATTCATGATTCATGATTCAATTCATGATTCAATATATGATTAAATTCATGATTAATGACTCAATTCATGATTCATGATTCAATTCATGATTCATAAATTCAATATATGATTCAATTCATGATTCAAATCATGATTCATTATTCAATTCATGATTCATGATTTATGATTTAATTCACGATTCAATTCATGATTCAATTCATGATTCATAATTCAATTCATGATTCATGATTTATGATTCAATTCATGACTCATGATTCATGATTCATGATTCATGATTTAATTCACGATTCAATTCATGATTCATGATTCAATTCATGATTCATGATTCATGATTCAATTCATGATTCATGATTCAATTCATGACTCATGATTCATGATTCATGATTCATGATTTAATTCATGATTCATGATTCACTTCATGATTCATTATATGATTCATGATTTATGATTCAATTCATGATTTATGATTCGATTCAAGATTCATGATTCATGATTCGATTCATGATTCATG
This sequence comes from Mixophyes fleayi, assembly GCF_038048845.1. Lineage (NCBI taxonomy): Eukaryota > Metazoa > Chordata > Amphibia > Anura > Limnodynastidae > Mixophyes > Mixophyes fleayi. The sequence goes on along the minus strand of NW_027447498.1, from coordinate 1,031,632 downwards.
AATCATGATTCGATTCATGATTCATGATTCATGATTCAATTAATGATTCATGATTCAATTCATGATTCATGATTCATGATTCAATTCATGATTCAATTCATGATTCATGATTCAATTCAGGATTCATGATTCATGATTCAATTCATGATTCATGATTCAATTCATGATTCAATTCATGATTCATGATTCAATTCAGGATTCATGATTCATGATTCAATTCATGATTCATGATTCAATTCATGATTCAATATATGATTCAATTCATGATTCATGATTCAATTCATGATTCATGATTCAATATATGATTCAATTCATGATTCAAGTCATGATTCATGATTCAATTCATGATTCATGATTCAATTCATGATTCATGATTTATGATTTACTTCATGATTCAATTCATGATTCATGATTCAATTCATGATTCATGATTAATGATTCAATTCATGATAAATGATTCATGATTCAATTCATGACTCATGATTCATGATTCATGATTCATGATTTAATTCATGATTTATGATTCACTTCATGATTCATGATTCACTTCATGATTCATGATTCACTTCATGATTCATTTCATGATTCATGATTTATGATTCAATTCATGATTTATGATTCGATTCAAGATTCATGATTCATGATTTGATTCATGATTCATGATTCATTTCATGATTCATGATTCATGATTCAATTAATGATTCAATTCATGATTCATGATTTAATTCATGATTCATGATTCATGATTCAATTCATGATTCAATTCATGATTCATGATTCAATTCATGATTCATGATTCAATTCATGATTCATGATTCATGATTCAATTCATGATTCAATATATGATTCAATTCATGATTCATGATTCAAATCATGATTCATGATTCAATTCATGATTCATTATTCAATTCATGATTCATGATTCAATTCATGATTCATGATTCAATTCATGATTCATGATTCATGATTCAATTCATGATTCATGATTCAATTCATGATTCAATTCATGATTCATGATTCAATTCATGATTCATGATTCAATTCATGATTCATGATTCATGATTTAATTCATGATTCAATATATGATTCAATTCATGATTCATGATTCAAATCATGATTCATGATTCAATTCATGATTCATTATTCAATTCATGATTCATGATTCAATTCATGATTCATGATTCAATTCATGATTCATGATTCATGATTCAATTCATGATTCATGATTCAATTCATGATTCATGATTCAATTCATGATTCATGATTCAATTCATGATTCATGATTCAATTCATGATTCATGATTCAATTCATGATTCAATATATGATTCAATTCATGATTCATGATTCAAATCATGATTCATGATTCAATTCATGATTCATGATTCATTTCATGATTCATGGTTCAATTCATGATTCATGATTTAATTCATGATTTATGATTCATGATTCAATTCATGATTCCTGATTCCTGATTCATGATTCATGATTCATGATTCAATTCATGATTTATGATTCAATTCATGATTTAATTCATGATTCATGATTGAATTCATGATTCATGATTGAATTCATGATTCATGATTTAATTCATGATTCATGATTCATGATTCATGATTAAATTCATGATTCATGATTCAATTCATGATTCATGATTCAATTCATGATTCAATTCATGATTCATGATTCATGATTCAATTAATGATTCATGATTCAATTCATGATTCATTATTCAATTAATGATTCATGCTTCATGATTCAATTCATGATTCATAAATCATGATTCATGATTCATGATTCAATTCATGATTCAATTCATGATTCATTATTAAATTCATGATTCATGATTCAATTCATGATTTATGATTTATGATTCATGATTCAATTCATGATTCATGAATCATGATTCGATTCATGATTCATAATTCATGAATCATGATTCATGATTCATGATTCAATTCATGATTTATGATTTATGATTCATGATTCAATTCATGATTCATGAATCATGATTGGATTCATGATTCATGATTCATGATTTAATTCATGATTCATGATTCATGATTTGATTCATGATTCATGAATCATGATTCTATTCATGATTCATGATTCATAAATCATGGTTCGATTTATGATTCATGAATCATGATTCAATTCATGATTCATGATTCATAAATCATGATTCGATACATGATTCATGATTCATGATTCGATTCATGATTCAATTCATGATTCAATTCATGAATCAAGATTTGATTAATGATTCATAATTCATTTCATGATTCATGATTCAGTTCATGATTCAATTCATGATTCATGATTAATTTCATGATTCATGATTCAAATTATGATTCATGATTTATGATTCATGATTCAATTCATGATTCATGAATCATGATTCGATTCATGATTCATGATTCATAAATCATGATTCATGATTCATGATTCAATTCATGATTCATGATTTATGATTCATGATTCAATTCATGATTCATGAATCATGATTTGATTCATGATTCATGATTCATGATTTAATTCATGATTCATGATTCATAATTTGATTCATAAATCATGGTTCGATTCATGAATCATGATTCAATTCATGATTCATGATTCATAAATCATGATTCGATTCATGATTCATGATTCATGATTCGATTCATGATTCAATATATGATTCAATTCATGATTCAAGATTCAAATCATAATTCATGATTCACGATTCAATTCATGATTCATGATTCAATTCATGATTCATGATTCAATTCATGATTCATGATTCATGATTTAATTCATGATCCATGATTCAATTCATGATTCATGAATCAATTCATGAATTATGATTCAATTCATGATTCATGATTCATTTCATGATTCATGATTTAAGATTCAATTCATGATTTATGATTCGATTCATGATTCATGAATCATGATTCGAATCATGATTTATGATTCATTAATCATGATTCGATTTATGATTAATGATTCATGAATCATGATTCATGATTCAATTCATGATTCATGATTCAAATCATGATTCATGATTCAATTCATGATTAATGACTCAATTCATGATTCATAATTCAATTCATGATTCATGATTCATGATTCAAATCATGATTCATGATTCATGATTCAATTCATGATTAATGACTCAATTCATGATTCATGATTCAATTGATGATTCATAAATTCAATATATGATTCAATTCATGATTCAAATCATGATTCATGATTCAATTCATGATTCATGATTTATGATTTAATTCACGATTCAATTCATGATTCATGATTCATGATTCAATTCATGATTCATAATTTATGATTCAATTCATGACTCATGATTCATGATTCATGATTCATGATTTAATTCATGAATCATGATTCACTTCATGATTCATTTCATGATTCATGATTTATGATTCAATTCATGATTTATGATTCGATTCAATATTCATGATTCATGATTCGATTCATGATTCATGATTCATGAATCATGATTCGATTCATGATTTCTGATTCATTTCATGATTCATGATTCATGATTCAATTAATGATTCAATTCATGATTCTTGATTCAATTCATGATTCATGATTCATGATTCAATTCATGATTCATGATTCAATTCATGATTCATGATTCATGATTCAATTCATGATTCATGATTCAATTCATGATTCAATATATGATTCAATTCATGATTAATGACTCAATTCATGATTCATGATGCAATTCATGATTCATAAATTCAATATATGATTCAATTCATGATTCAAATCATGATTCATGATTCAAGTCATGATTCATGATATATGATTTAATTCACGATTCAATTCATGATTCATGATTCAATTCATAAATCATGATTCATGATTCAATTCATGATTCAAGATTTATGATTCAATTCATGACTCATGATTCATGATTCACTTCATGATTCATTATATGATTCATGATTTATGATTCAATTCATGATTTATGATTCGATTCAAGATTCATGATTCATGATTCGATTCATGATTCATGATTCATGAATCATGATTCGATTCATGATTCATGATTCATGATTCAATTAATGATTCATGATTCAATTCATGATTCATGATTCATGATTCAATTCATGATTCAATTCATGATTCATGATTCAATTCAGGATTCATGATTCATGATTCAATTCATGATTCATAATTCAATTCATTATTCAATATATGATTCAATTCATGATTCATGATTCAAATCATGATTCATGATTCAATTCATGATTCATGATTCAATTCATGATTCATGATTCATGATTCAATTCATGATTCATGATTCAATTCATGATTCATGATTCAATTCATGATTCAAATCATGATTCATGATTCATGATTCAATTCATGATTCATGGTTCAATTCATGATTCATACTTCAATTCATGATTTATGATTCATGATTCAATTCATGATTCCTGATTCATGATTCATGATTCATGATTCAATTCATGATTCATGATTCAATTCATGATTCAATTCATGATTCATGATTCAATTTATGATTCATGATTCATGATTCAATTCATGATTCATGATTCAATTCATGATTCATTATTCAATTGATGATTTATGATTCAATTCATGATTTATGATTTATAATTCAATTCATGATTCATGATTCATTTAATAATTTATGATTTACGATTTAATTCATGATTTATGATTCGATTTATGATTCATGATTCATGATTCAATTCATGATTCAATTCATGATTCATGATTCAATTCATGATTCAATATATGATTCAATTTATGATTCATGATTCAAATAATGATTCAATATATGATTCAATTCATGATTCATGATTCAAATCATGATTCATGATTCAATTCATGATTCATGATTCAATTCATGATTCAATTCATGATTCATGATTCAATTCATGATTCATGATTCAATTCATGATTCATGATTCATGATTCAATTCATGATTCAATATATGATTCAATTCATGATTCATGATTCAAATCATGATTCATGATTCAATTCATGATTCATTATTCAATTCATGATTCATGATTCAATTCATGATTCATGATTCAATTCATGATTCATGATTCATGATTCAATTCATGATTCATGATTCAATTCATGATTCAATTCATGATTCATGATTCAATTCATGATTCATGATTCAATTCATGATTCATGATTCAATTCATGATTCATGATTCATGATTCAATTCATGATTCAATATATGATTCAATTCATGATTCATGATTCAAATCATGATTCATGATTCAATTCATGATTCATGATTCATTTCATGATTCATGGTTCAATTCATGATTCATGATTTAATTCATGATTTATGATTCATGATTCAATTCATGATTCCTGATTCCTGATTCATGATTCATGATTCATGATTCAATTCATGATTTATGATTCAATTCATGATTTAATTCATGATTCATGATTGAATTCATGATTCATGATTTAATTCATGATTCATGATTCATGATTCATGATTAAATTCATGATTCATGATTCAATTCATGATTCATGATTCAATTCATGATTCAATTCATGATTCATGATTCATGATTCAATTCATGATTCATGATTCAATTCATGATTCATTATTCAATTAATGATTCATGATTCATAATTCAATTCATGATTCATAAATCATGATTCATGATTCATGATTCAATTCATGATTCATGATTCAATTCATGATTCAATTCATGATTCATTATTAAATTCATGATTCATGATTCAATTCATGATTTATGATTTATGATTCATGATTCAATTCATGATTCATGAATCATGATTCGATTCATGATTCATAATTCATGAATCATGATTCATGATTCATGATTCAATTCATGATTTATGATTTATGATTCATGATTCAATTCATGATTCATGAATGATGATTGGATTCATGATTCATGATTCATGATTTAATTCATGATTCATGATTCATGATTTGATTCATGATTCATGAATCATGATTCTATTCATGATTCATGATTCATAAATCATGGTTCGATTTATGATTCATGAATCATGATTCAATTCATGATTCATGATTCATAAATCATGATTCGATACATGATTCATGATTCATGATTCGATTCATGATTCAATTCATGATTCAATTCATGAATCAAGATTTGATTAATGATTCATAATTCATTTCATGATTCATGATTCAGTTCATGATTCAATTCATGATTCATGATTAATTTCATGATTCATGATTCAAATTATGATTCATGATTTATGATTCATGATTCAATTCATGATTCATGAATCATGATTCGATTCATGATTCATGATTCATAAATCATGATTCATGATTCATGATTCAATTCATGATTCATGATTTATGATTCATGATTCAATTCATGATTCATGAATCATGATTTGATTCATGATTCATGATTCATGATTTAATTCATGATTCATGATTCATAATTTGATTCATGATTCATGAATCATGATTCGATTCATGATTCATAAATCATGGTTCGATTCATGATTCATGAATCATGATTCAATTCATGATTCATTATTCATAAATCATGATTCGATTCATGATTCATGATTCATGATTCGATTCATGATTCAATATATGATTCAATTCATGATTCAAGATTCAAATCATAATTCATGATTCACGATTCAATTCATGATTCATGATTCAATTCATGATTCATGATTCAATTCATGATTCATGATTCATGATTTAATTCATGATTCATGATTCAATTCATGATTCATGAATCAATTCATGAATTATGATTCAATTCATGATTCATGATTCATTTCATGATTCATGATTTAAGATTCAATTCATGATTTATGATTCGATTCATGATTCATGAATCATGATTCGAATCATGATTTATGATTCATTAATCATGATTCGATTTATGATTCATGATTCATGAATCATGATTCATGATTCAATTCATGATTCATGATTCAATTCATGATTAATGACTCAATTCATGATTCATAATTCAATTCATGATTCATGATTCATGATTCAAATCATGATTCATGATTCATGATTCAATTCATGATTAATGACTCAATTCATGATTCATGATTCAATTGATGATTCATAAATTCAATATATGATTCAATTCATGATTCAAATCATGATTCATGATTCAATTCATGATTCATGATTTATGATTTAATTCACGATTCAATTCATGATTCATGATTCATGATTCAATTCATGATTCATAATTTATGATTCAATTCATGACTCATGATTCATGATTCATGATTCATGATTTAATTCATGAATCATGATTCACTTCATGATTCATTTCATGATTCATGATTTATGATTCAATTCATGATTTATGATTCGATTCAATATTCATGATTCATGATTCGATTCATGATTCATGATTCATGAATCATGATTCGATTCATGATTTCTGATTCATTTCATGATTCATGATTCATGATTCAATTAATGATTCAATTCATGATTCTTGATTCAATTCATGATTCATGATTCATGATTCAATTCATGATTCAATTCATGATTCATGATTCAATTCATGATTCATGATTCATGATTCAATTCATGATTCATGATTCAATTCATGATTCAATATATGATTCAATTCATGATTAATGACTCAATTCATGATTCATGATGCAATTCATGATTCATAAATTCAATATATGATTCAATTCATGATTCAAATCATGATTCATGATTCAATTCATGATTCATGATATATGATTTAATTCACGATTCAATTCATGATTCATGATTCAATTCATAAATCATGATTCATGATTCAATTCATGATTCAAGATTTATGATTCAATTCATGACTCATGATTCATGATTCATGATTCACTTCATGATTCATTATATGATTCATGATTTATGATTCAATTCATGATTTATGATTCGATTCAAGATTCATGATTCATGATTCGATTCATGATTCATGATTCATGAATCATGATTCGATTCATGATTCATGATTCAATTAATGATTCATGATTCAATTCATGATTCATGATTCATGATTCAATTCATGATTCAATTCATGATTCATGATTCAATTCAGGATTCATGATTCATGATTCAATTCATGATTCATAATTCAATTCATTATTCAATATATGATTCAATTCATGATTCATGATTCAAATCATGATTCATGATTCAATTCATGATTCATGATTCAATTCATGATTCATGATTCATGATTCAATTCATGATTCATGATTCAATTCATGATTCATGATTCAATTCATGATTCAAATCATGATTCATGATTCATGATTCATGATTCATGATTCAATTCATGATTCATGGTTCAATTCATGATTCATACTTCAATTCATGATTTATGATTCATGATTCAATTCATGATTCCTGATTCATGATTCATGATTCATGATTCAATTCATGATTCATGATTCAATTCATGATTCAATTCATGATTCATGATTCAATTTATGATTCATGATTCATGATTCAATTCATGATTCATGATTCAATTCATGATTCATTATTCAATTGATGATTTATGATTCAATTCATGATTTATGATTTATAATTCAATTCATGATTCATGATTCATTTAATAATTTATGATTTACGATTTAATTCATGATTTATGATTCGATTTATGATTCATGATTCATGATTCAATTCATGATTCAATTCATGATTCATGATTCAATTCATGATTCAATATATGATTCAATTTATGATTCATGATTCAAATAATGATTCAATATATGATTCAATTCATGATTCATGATTCAAATCATGATTCATGATTCAATTCATGATTCATGATTCATGATTCAATTCATGATTCAATTCATGATTCAAGATTCAATTCATGATTCATGATTCATGATTCAATTCATGACTCATGATTCTTGATTTATGATTCATGATTTAATTCATGATTCATGATTCAATTCATGACTCATGATTTTTGATTTATGATTCATGATTCAATTCATGATTCATGATTCAATTCATGATTCATGATTCATGATTCAAATCATGATTCATGATTCATGATTCAATTCATGATTAATGACTCAATTCATGATTCATAATTCTATTCATGATTCATGATTCATGATTCAAATCATGATTCATGATTCAATTCATGATTAATGACTCAATTCATGATTCATGATTCAATTCATGATTCATAAATTCAATATATGATTCAATTCATGATTCAAATCATGATTCATGATTCAATTCATGATTCATGATTTATGATTTAATTCACAATTCAATTCATGATTCATGATTAAATTCATGATTCATGATTCATGATTCAATTCATGATTCATGATTTATTATTCAATTCATGATTCATGATTCATGATTTAATTCATGATTCATGATTCACTTCATGATTCATTTCATGATTCATGATTTATGATTCAATTCATGATTTATGATTCGATTCAAGATTCATGATTCATGATTCAATTTATGATTCGATTCATGATTCATGATTCATGAATCATGATTAAATTCATGATTCCTGATTCATTTCATTATTCTTGATTCATGATTCAATTCATGATTCAATTCATGATTCATGATTCAACTCATGATTCATGATTCATGATTCAATTCATGATTCATGATTCAATTCATGATTCAATATATGATTAAATTCATGATTAATGACTCAATTCATGATTCATGATTCAATTCATGATTCATAAATTCAATATATGATTCAATTCATGATTCAAATCATGATTCATTATTCAATTCATGATTCATGATTTATGATTTAATTCATGATTCAATTCATGATTCATGATTCAATTCATGATTCATGATTCAATTCATGATTCATGATTTATGATTCAATTCATGACTCATGATTCATGATTCATGATTCATGATTTAATTCACGATTCAATTCATGATTCATGATTCAATTCATGATTCATGATTCAATTCATGATTCATGATTTATGATTCAATTCATGACTCATGATTCATGATTCATGATTCATGATTTAATTCATGATTCATGATTCACTTCATGATTCATTATATGATTCATGATTTATGATTCAATTCATGATTTATGATTCGATTCAAGATTCATGATTCATGATTCGATTCATGATTCATGAATCATGATTCGATTCATGATTCATGATTCATGATTCAATTAATGATTCATGATTCAATTCATGATTCATGATTCATGATTGAATTCATGATTGAATTCATGATTCATGATTCAATTCAGGATTCATGATTCATGATTCAATTCATGATTCATGATTCAATTCATGATTCAATTCATAATTCATGATTCAATTCAGGATTCATGATTCATGATTCAATTCATGATTCATGATTCAATTCATGATTCAATATATGATTCAATTCATGATTCATGATTCAATTCATGATTCATGATTCAATATATGATTCAATTCATGATTCAAGTCATGATTCATGATTCAATTCATGATTCATGATTCAATTCATGATTCATGATTTATGATTTACTTCATGATTCAATTCATGATTCATGATTCAATTCATGATTCATGATTAATGATTCAATTCATGATAAATGATTCATGATTCAATTCATGACTCATGATTCATGATTCATGATTTAATTCATGATTCATGATTCAATTCAGGATTCATGATTCATGATTCAATTCATGATTCATGATTCAATTCATGATTCAATATATGATTCAATTCATGATTCATGATTCAATTCATGATTCATGATTCAATATATGATTCAATTCATGATTCAAGTCATGATTCATGATTCAATTCATGATTCATGATTCAATTCATGATTCATGATTTATGATTTACTTCATGATTCAATTCATGATTCATGATTCAATTCATGATTCATGATTAATGATTCAATTCATGATAAATGATTCATGATTCAATTCATGATTCATGATTCATGATTCATGATTTGATTCATGATTCATGATTCATTTCATGATTCATGATTCATGATTCAATTAATGATTCAATTCATGATTCATGATTTAATTCATGATTCATGATTCATGATTCAATTCATGATTCAATTCATGATTCATGATTCAATTCATGATTCATGATTCAATTCATGATTCATGATTCTTGATTCAATTCATGATTCAATATATGATTCAATTCATGATTCATGATTCAAATCATGATTCATGATTCAATTCATGATTCATTATTCAATTCATGATTCATGATTCATGATTCAATTCATGATTCATGATTCAATTCATGATTCAATTCATGATTCATGATTCAATTCATGATTCATGATTCAATTCATGATTGAAATCATGATTCATGATTCATAATTCATGATTCATTTCATGATTCATGATTCATGATTCATGATTCATTTCATGATTCATGGTTCAATTCATGATTCATGATTTAATTCATGATTTATGATTCATGATTCAATTCATGATTCCTGATTCCTGATTCATGATTCATGATTCATGATTCAATTCATGATTTATGATTCAATTCATGATTTAATTCATGATTCATGATTGAATTCATGATTCATGATTGAATTCATGATTCATGATTTAATTCATGATTCATGATTCATGATTCATGATTAAATTCATGATTCATGATTCAATTCATGATTCATGATTCAATTCATGATTCAATTCATGATTCATGATTCATGATTCAATTCATGATTCATGATTCAATTCATGATTCATTATTCAATTAATGATTCATGATTCATGATTCAATTCAAGATTCATAAATCATGATTCATGATTCATGATTCATGATTCATGATTCAATTCATGATTCATGATTCAATTCATGATTCAATTCATGATTCATTATTAAATTCATGATTCATGATTCAATTCATGATTTATGATTTATGATTCATGATTCAATTCATGATTCATGAATCATGATTCGATTCATGATTCATAATTCATGAATCATGATTCATGATTCATGATTCAATTCATGATTCATGATTCAATTCAGGATTCATGATTCATGATTCAATTCATGATTCATAATTCAATTCATTATTCAATATATGATTCAATTCATGATTCATGATTCAAATCATGATTCATGATTCAATTCATGATTCATGATTCAATTCATGATTCATGATTCATGATTCAATTCATGATTCATGATTCAATTCATGATTCATGATTCAATTCATGATTCAAATCATGATTCATGATTCATGATTCATGATTCATGATTCAATTCATGATTCATGGTTCAATTCATGATTCATACTTCAATTCATGATTTATGATTCATGATTCAATTCATGATTCCTGATTCATGATTCATTATTCATGATTCAATTCATGATTCATGATTCAATTCATGATTCAATTCATGATTCATGATTCAATTTATGATTCATGATTCATGATTCAATTCATGATTCATGATTCAATTCATGATTCATTATTCAATTGATGATTTATGATTCAATTCATGATTTATGATTTATAATTCAATTCATGATTCATGATTCATTTAATAATTTATGATTTACGATTTAATTCATGATTTATGATTCGATTTATGATTCATGATTCATGATTCAATTCATGATTCAATTCATGATTCATGATTCAATTCATGATTCAATATATGATTCAATTTATGATTCATGATTCAAATAATGATTCAATATATGATTCAATTCATGATTCATGATTCAAATCATGATTCATGATTCAATTCATGATTCATGATTCATGATTCAATTCATGATTCAATTCATGATTCAAGATTCAATTCATGATTCATGATTCATGATTCAATTCATGACTCATGATTCTTGATTTATGATTCATGATTCAATTCATGATTCATGATTCAATTCATGACTCATGATTTTTGATTTATGATTCATGATTCAATTCATGATTCATGATTCAATTCATGATTCATGATTCATGATTCAAATCATGATTCATGATTCATGATTCAATTCATGATTAATGACTCAATTCATGATTCATAATTCTATTCATGATTCATGATTCATGATTCAAATCATGATTCATGATTCAATTCATGATTAATGACTCAATTCATGATTCATGATTCAATTCATGATTCATAAATTCAATATATGATTCAATTCATGATTCAAATCATGATTCATGATTCAATTCATGATTCATGATTTATGATTTAATTCACAATTCAATTCATGATTCATGATTAAATTCATGATTCATGATTCATGATTCATGATTCAATTCATGATTCATGATTTATTATTCCATTCATGATTCATGATTCATGATTTAATTCATGATTCATGATTCACTTCATGATTCATTTCATGATTCATGATTTATGATTCAATTCATGATTTATGATTCGATTCAAGATTCATGATTCATGATTCAATTTATGATTCGATTCATGATTCATGATTCATGAATCATGATTAAATTCATGATTCCTGATTCATTTCATTATTCTTGATTCATGATTCAATTCATGATTCAATTCATGATTCATGATTCAACTCATGATTCATGATTCATGATTCAATTCATGATTCATGATTCAATTCATGATTCAATATATGATTAAATTCATGATTAATGACTCAATTCATGATTCATGATTCAATTCATGATTCATAAATTCAATATATGATTCAATTCATGATTCAAATCATGATTCATTATTCAATTCATGATTCATGATTTATGATTTAATTCATGATTCAATTCATGATTCATGATTCAATTCATGATTCATGATTCAATTCATGATTCATGATTTATGATTCAATTCATGACTCATGATTCATGATTCATGATTCATGATTTAATTCACGATTCAATTCATGATTCATGATTCAATTCATGATTCATGATTCATGATTCAATTCATGATTCATGATTTATGATTCAATTCATGACTCATGATTCATGATTCATGATTCATGATTTAATTCATGATTCATGATTCACTTCATGATTCATTATATGATTCATGATTTATGATTCAATTCATGATTTATGATTCGATTCAAGATTCATGATTCATGATTCGATTCATGATTCATGAATCATGATTCGATTCATGATTCATGATTCATGATTCAATTAATGATTCATGATTCAATTCATGATTCATGATTCATGATTCAATTCATGATTGAATTCATGATTCATGATTCAATTCAGGATTCATGATTCATGATTCAATTCATGATTCATGATTCAATTCATGATTCATGATTCAATTCAGGATTCATGATTCATGATTCAATTCATGATTCATGATTCAATTCATGATTCAATATATGATTCAATTCATGATTCATGATTCAATTCATGATTCATGATTCAATATATGATTCAATTCATGATTCAAGTCATGATTCATGATTCAATTCATGATTCATGATTCAATTCATGATTCATGATTTATGATTTACTTCATGATTCAATTCATGATTCATGATTCAATTCATGATTCATGATTAATGATTCAATTCATGATAAATGATTCATGATTCAATTCATGATTCATGATTCATGATTTGATTCATGATTCATGATTCATTTCATGATTCATGATTCATGATTCAATTAATGATTCAATTCATGATTCATGATTTAATTCATGATTCATGATTCATGATTCAATTCATGATTCAATTCATGATTCATGATTCAATTCATGATTCATGATTCAATTCATGATTCATGATTCTTGATTCAATTCATGATTCAATATATGATTCAATTCATGATTCATGATTCAAATCATGATTCATGATTCAATTCATGATTCATTATTCAATTCATGATTCATGATTCAATTCATGATTCATGATTCATGATTCAATTCATGATTCATGATTCAATTCATGATTCAATTCATGATTCATGATTCAATTCATGATTCATGATTCAATTCATGATTGAAATCATGATTCATGATTCATGATTCATGATTCATTTCATGATTCATGATTCATGATTCATGATTCATTTCATGATTCATGGTTCAATTCATGATTCATGATTTAATTCATGATTTATGATTCATGATTCAATTCATGATTCCTGATTCCTGATTCATGATTCATGATTCATGATTCAATTCATGATTTATGATTCAATTCATGATTTAATTCATGATTCATGATTGAATTCATGATTCATGATTGAATTCATGATTCATGATTTAATTCATGATTCATGATTCATGATTCATGATTAAATTCATGATTCATGATTCAATTCATGATTCATGATTCAATTCATGATTCAATTCATGATTCATGATTCATGATTCAATTCATGATTCATGATTCAATTCATGATTCATTATTCAATTAATGATTCATGATTCAATTCATGATTCATAAATCATGATTCATGATTCATGATTCATGATTCATGATTCAATTCATGATTCATGATTCAATTCATGATTCAATTCATGATTCATTATTAAATTCATGATTCATGATTCAATTCATGATTTATGATTTATGATTCATGATTCAATTCATGATTCATGAATCATGATTCGATTCATGATTCATAATTCATGAATCATGATTCATGATTCATGATTCAATTCATGATTTATGATTTATGATTCATGATTCAATTCATGATTCATGAATCATGATTGGATTCATGATTCATGATTCATGATTTAATTCATGATTCATGATTCATGATTTGATTCATGATTCATGAATTATGATTCTATTCATGATTCATGATTCATAAATCATGGTTCGATTTATGATTCATGAATCATGATTCAATTCATGATTCATGATTCATAAATCATGATTCGATGCATGATTCATGATTCATGATTCGATTCATGTCTCAATTCATGATTCAATTCATGAATCAAGATTTGATTAATGATTCATAATTCATTTCATGATTCATGATTCAGTTCATGATTCAATTCATAATTCATGATTAATTTCATGATTCATGATTCAAATTATGATTCATGATTTATGATTCATGATTCAATTCATGATTCATGAATCATGATTCGATTCATGATTCATGATTCATAAATCATGATTCATGATTCATGATTCAATTCATGATTCATGATTTATGATTCATGATTCAATTCATGATTCATGAATCATGATTTGATTCATGATTCATGATTCATGATTTAATTCATGATTCATGATTCATAATTTGATTCATGATTCATGAATCATGATTCGATTCATGATTCATAAATCATGGTTCGATTCATGATTCATGAATCATGATTCAATTCATGATTCATGATTCATAAATCATGATTCGATTCATGATTCATGATTCATGATTCGATTCATGATTCAATATATGATTCAATTCATGATTCAAGATTCAAATCATAATTCATGATTCACGATTCAATTCATGATTCATGATTCAATTCATGATTCATGATTCAATTCATGATTCATGATTCATGATTTAATTCATGATTCATGATTCAATTCATGATTCATGAATCAATTCATGAATTATGATTCAATTCATGATTCATGATTCATTTCATGATTCATGATTTACGATTCAATTCATGATTTATGATTCGATTCATGATTCATGAATCATGATTCGAATCATGATTTATGATTCATTAATCATGATTCGATTTATGATTCATGAATCATGTTTCGAATCATGATTTATGATTCATTAATCATGATTCGATTTATGATTCATGATTCATGAATCATGATTCATGATTCAATTCATGATTCATGATTCATGATTCAAATCATGATTCATGATTCAATTCATGATTAATGACTCAATTCATGATTCATAATTCAATTCATGATTCATGATTCATGATTCAAATCATGATTCATGATTCATGATTCAATTCATGATTAATGACTCAATTCATGATTCAATTCATGATTCATAAATTCAATATATGATTCAATTCATGATTCAAATCATGATTCATGATTCAATTCATGATTCATGATTTATGATTTAATTCACGATTCAATTCATGACTCATGATTCATGATTCATGATTCATGATTTAATTCATGAATCATGATTCACTTCATGATTCATTTCATGATTCATGATTTATGATTCAATTCATGATTTATGATTCGATTCAATATTCATGATTCATGATTCGATTCATGATTCATGATTCATGAATCATGATTCGATTCATGATTTCTGATTCATTTCATGATTCATGATTCATGATTCAATTAATGATTCAATTCATGATTCTTGATTCAATTCATGATTCATGATTCAATTCATGATTCAATTCATGATTCATGATTCAATTCATGATTCATGATTCATGATTCAATTCATGATTCATGATTCAATTCATGATTCAATATATGATTCAATTCATGATTAATGACTCAATTCATGATTCATGATGCAATTCATGATTCATAAATTCAATATATGATTCAATTCATGATTCAAATCATGATTCATGATTCAATTCATGATTCATGATATATGATTTAATTCACGATTCAATTCATGATTCATGATTCAATTCATAAATCATGATTCATGATTCAATTCATGATTCAAGATTTATGATTCAATTCATGACTCATGATTCATGATTCATGATTCACTTCATGATTCATTATATGATTCATGATTTATGATTCAATTCATGATTTATGATTCGATTCAAGATTCATTATTCATGATTCGATTCATGATTCATGATTCATGAATCATGATTCGATTCATGATTCATGATTCATGATTCAATTAATGATTCATGATTCAATTCATGATTCATGATTCATGATTCAATTCATGATTCAATTCATGATTCATGATTCAATTCAGGATTCATGATTCATGATTCAATTCATGATTCATAATTCAATTCATTATTCAATATATGATTGAATTCATGATTCATGATTCAAATCATGATTTATGATTCAATTCATGATTCATGATTCATGATTCAATTCATGATTCATGATTCAATTCATGATTCATGATTCAATTCATGATTCAAATCATGATTCATGATTCATGATTCATGATTCATGATTCAATTCATGATTCATGGTTAAATTCATGATTCATACTTCAATTCATGATTTATGATTCATGATTCAATTCATGATTCCTGATTCATGATTCATGATTCATGATTCAATTCATGATTCATGATTCAATTCATGATTCAATTCATGATTCATGATTCAATTTATGAATTATGATTCATGATTCAATTCATGATTCATGATTCAATTCATGATTCATTATTCAATTGATGATTTATGATTCAATTCATGATTTATGATTTATAATTCAATTCATGATTCATGATTCATTTAATAATTTATGATTTACGATTTAATTCATGATTTATGATTCGATTTATGATTCATGATTCATGATTCAATTCATGATTCAATTCATGATTCATGATTCAATTCATGATTCATGATTCAATTCATGATTCAATATATGATTCAATTTATGATTCATGATTCAAATAATGATTCAATATATGATTCAATTCATGATTCATGATTCAAATCATGATTCATGATTCAATTCATGATTCATGATTCATGATTCAATTCATGATTCAATTCATGATTCAAGATTCAATTCATGATTCATGATTCATGATTCAATTCATGACTCATGATTCTTGATTTATGATTCATGATTCAATTCATGATTCATGATTCAATTCATGACTCATGATTTTTGATTTATGATTCATGATTTAATTCATGATTCATGATTCAATCCATATTTCATTTCATAATTCATGATTTACGATTCAATTCATGAATCATGATTCAATTCATGATTCATTTTTCATTTCATGATTCATGATTCAATTCATGATTCAATTCATGATTCATGATTCAAATTATGATTCATGATTCATGATTCAATTCATGATTAATGACTCAAATCATGATTCATGATTCAATTCATGATTCATGATTCAATATATGATTCAATTCATGATTCAAATCATGATTCATGATTCAATTCATGATTCATGATTCAATTCATGATTCATGATTTATGATTTATTTCATGATTCAATTCATGATTCATGATTTAATTCATGATGCATGATTAATGATTAAATTCATGATTCATGATTCAATTCATGATTCATGATTTATGATTTACTTCATGATTCAATTCATGATTCATGATTCAATTCATGATTCATGATTAATGATTCAATTCATGATTCATGATTCAATTCATGACTCATGATTCATGATTCATGATTCATGATTTAATTCATGATTCATGATTCACTTCATGATTCATGATTTACTTCATGATTCATTTCATGATTCATGATTTATGATTCAATTCATGATTTATGATTCGATTCAAGATTCATGATTCATGATTCATGATTCATGATTCATTTCATGATTCATGATTCAATTAATGATTCAATTCATGAATTATGATTCAATTCATGATTCATGATTCATGATTCAATTCATGATTCAATATATGATTCAATTCATGATTCATGATTCAAATCATGATTCATGATTCAATTCATGATTCATTATATAATTCATGATTTATGATTCATGATTCATGATTCATGATTCAATTCATGATTTATGATTCAATTCATGATTTAATTCATGATTCATGATTGAATTCATGATTCATGATTCAATTCATGATTCAATTCATGATTCATGATTCATGATTCATGATTAAATTCATGATTCATGATTCAATTCATGATTCATGATTCAATTCATGATTCAATTCATGATTCATGATTCATGATTCAATTTTGATTCATGATTCAATTCATGATTCATTATTCAATTAATGATTCATGATTCATGATTCAATTCATGATTCATAAATTATGATTCATGATTCATGATTCAATTCATGATTCATGATTCAATTCATGATTCAATTCATGATTCAATATTAAATTCATGATTCATGATTCAATTCATGATTCATGATTTATGATTCATGATTCAATTCATGATTCATGAATCATGATTCGATTCATGATTCATGAATCATGATTCGATTCATGATTCATGATTCAATTCATGATTCATGATTTATGATTCATGATTCAATTCATGAGTCATGAATCATGATTGGATTCATGATTCATGATTCATGATTTAATTCATGATTCATGATTTGATTCATGATTCATGAATCATGATTCTATTCATGATTCATGATTCATAAATCATGGTTCGATTCATGATTCATGAATCATGATTCAATTCATGATTCATGATTCATAAATCATGATTCTATTCATGATTCATGATTCATGATTCGATTCATGATTCAATTCATGATTCAATTCATGAATCAAGATTTGATTAATGAATCATAATTCATTCCATGATTCATGATTCAGTTCATGATTCAATTCATGATTCATGATTAAATTCATGATTCATGATTCAAATTATGATTCATGATTTATGATTCATAAATCATGGTTCGATTCATGATTCATGAATCATGATTCAATTCATGATTCATGATTCATAAATCATGATTCGATTCATGATTCATGATTCATGATTCGATTCATGATTCAATATATGATTCAATTCATGATTCAAGATTCAAATCATAATTCATGATTCATGATTCAATTCATGATTCATGATTCAATTCATGATTCATGATTCAATTCATGATTCATGATTCAATTCATGATTCATGATTCATGATTCAATTCATGATTCATGATTCAATTCATGATTCATAATTCATGATACAATTCATGACTCATGATTCATGATTTATGATTCATGATTTAGTGAATGATTCATGGTTTAATTCATGATTCATGATTCAATTCATGATTCATTTCATGATTCATGATTTACGATTCAATTCATGATTTATGATTCGATTCCTGATTCATGAATCATGATTCGAATCATGATTTATGATTCATTAATCATGATTCGATTTATGATTCATGATTCATGAATCATGATTCAATTCATGATTCATGATTCAATTCATGATTCATGATTCAATTCATGATTCATGATTTATGATTCATGATTCATGAATCATGATTCAATTCATGATTCATGATTCATGATTCAATTCATGATTCAATTCATGATTCATGATTCAATTCATGATTCATGATTTGATTCATGATTCATGATTCATTTCATGATTCATGATTCAATTAATGATTCAATTCATGATTCATGATTCAATTCATGATTCATGATTCAATTCATGATTCAATATATGATTCAATTCATGATTCATGATTCAAATCATGATTCATGATTCAATTCATGATTCATTATATAATTCATGATTCATGATTCATGATTCCTGATTCCTGATTCATGATTCATGATTCAATTCATGATTTATGATTCAATTCATGATTTAATTCATGATTGAATTCATGATTCATGATTCAATTCATGATTCAATTCATGATTCATGATTCATGATTCATGATTAAATTCATGATTCATGATTCAATTCATGATTCATGATTCAATTCATGATTCATGATTCAATTCATGATTCAATTCATGATTCATGATTCATGATTCAATTTTGATTCATGATTCAATTCATGATTCATTATTCAATTAATGATTAATGATTCATGATTCAATTCATGATTCATAAATTATGATTCATGATTCATGATTCAATTCATGATTCATGATTCAATTCATGATTCAATTCATGATTCATTATTAAATTCATGATTCATGATTCAATTCATGATTCATGATTTATGATTCATGATTCAATTCATGATTCATGAATCATGATTCGATTCATGATTCATGATTCAATTCATGATTCATGATTTATGATTCAATTCATGATTCAATATATGATTCAATTCATGATTCATGATTCAAATCATGATTCATGATTCAATTCATGATTCATTATATAATTCATGATTTATGATTCATGATTCATGATTCATGATTCAATTCATGATTTATGATTCAATTCATGATTTAATTCATGATTCATGATTGAATTCATGATTCATGATTCAATTCATGATTCAATTCATGATTCATGATTCATGATTCATGATTAAATTCATGATTCATGATTCAATTCATGATTCATGATTCAATTCATGATTCAATTCATGATTCATGATTCATGATTCAATTTTGATTCATGATTCAATTCATGATTCATTATTCAATTAATGATTCATGATTCATGATTCAATTCATGATTCATAAATTATGATTCATGATTCATGATTCAATTCATGATTCATGATTCAATTCATGATTCAATTCATGATTCATTATTAAATTCATGATTCATGATTCAATTCATGATTCATGATTTATGATTCATGATTCAATTCATGATTCATGAATCATGATTCGATTCATGATTCATGAATCATGATTCGATTCATGATTCATGATTCAATTCATGATTCATGATTTATGATTCATGATTCAATTCATGAGTCATGAATCATGATTGGATTCATGATTCATGATTTATGATTTAATTCATGATTCATGATTTGATTCATGATTCATGAATCATGATTCTATTCATGATTCATGATTCATAAATCATGGTTCGATTCATGATTCATGAATCATGATTCAATTCATGATTCATGATTCATAAATCATGATTCGATACATGATTCATGATTCATGATTCGATTCATGATTCAATTCATGATTCAATTCATGAATCAAGATTTGATTAATGAATCATAATTCATTCCATGATTCATGATTCAGTTCATGATTCAATTCATGATTCATGATTAAATTCATGATTCATGATTCAAATTATGATTCATGATTTATGATTTATGATTCAATTTATGATTCATGAATCATGATTCGATTCATGATTCATGATTCATAAATCATGATTCATGATTCATGATTCAATTCATGATTCATGATTTATGATTCATGATTCAATTCATCATTCATGAATCATGATTTGATTCATGATTCATGATTCATGATTTAATTCATGATTCATGATTCATGATTTGATTCATGATTCATGATTCATAAATCATGGTTCGATTCATGATTCATGAATCATGATTCAATTCATGATTCATGATTCATAAATCATGATTCGATTCATGATTCATGATTCATGATTCGATTCATGATTCAATATATGATTCAATTCATGATTCAAGATTCAAATCATAATTCATGATTCATGATTCAATTCATGATTCATGATTCAATTCATGATTCATGATTCAATTCATGATTCATGATTCAATTCATGATTCATGATTCATGATTCAATTCATGATTCATGATTCAATTCATGATTCATAATTCATGATACAATTCATGACTCATGATTCATGATTTATGATTCATGATTTAGTGAATGATTCATGGTTTAATTCATGATTCATGATTCAATTCATGATTCATTTCATGATTCATGATTTACGATTCAATTCATGATTTATGATTCGATTCCTGATTCATGAATCATGATTCGAATCATGATTTATGATTCATTAATCATGATTCGATTTATGATTCATGATTCATGAATCATGATTCAATTCATGATTCATGATTCAATTCATGATTCATGATTCAATTCATGATTCATGATTTATGATTCATGATTCATGAATCATGATTCAATTCATGATTCATGATTCATGATTCAATTCATGATTCAATTCATGATTCATGATTCAATTCATGATTCATGATTTGATTCATGATTCATGATTCATTTCATGATTCATGATTCAATTAATGATTCAATTCATGATTCATGATTCAATTCATGATTCATGATTCATGATTCAATTCATGATTCAATATATGATTCAATTCATGATTCATGATTCAAATCATGATTCATGATTCAATTCATGATTCATTATATAATTCATGATTCATGATTCATGATTCCTGATTCCTGATTCATGATTCATGATTCAATTCATGATTTATGATTCAATTCATGATTTAATTCATGATTCATGATTGAATTCATGATTCATGATTCAATTCATGATTCAATTCATGATTCATGATTCATGATTCATGATTAAATTCATGATTCATGATTCAATTCATGATTCATGATTCAATTCATGATTCATGATTCAATTCATGATTCAATTCATGATTCATGATTCATGATTCAATTTTGATTCATGATTCAATTCATGATTCATTATTCAATTAATGATTCATGATTCATGATTCAATTCATGATTCATAAATTATGATTCATGATTCATGATTCAATTCATGATTCATGATTCAATTCATGATTCAATTCATGATTCATTATTAAATTCATGATTCATGATTCAATTCATGATTCATGATTTATGATTCATGATTCAATTCATGATTCATGAATCATGATTCGATTCATGATTCATGATTCAATTCATGATTCATGATTTATGATTCATGATTCAATTCATGAGTCATGAATCATGATTTGATTCATGATTCATGATTCATGATTTAATTAATGATTCATGATTTGATTCATGATTCATGAATCATGTTTCTATTCATGATTCATGATTCATAAATCATGGTTCGATTCATGATTCATGAATCATGATTCAATTCATGATTCATGATTCATAAATCATGATTCGATACATGATTCATGATTCATGATTCGATTCATGATTCAATTCATGATTCAATTCATGAATCAAGATTTGATTAATGAATCATAATTCATTCCATGATTCATGATTCAGTTCATGATTCAATTCATGATTCATGATTAAATTCATGATTCATGATTCAAATTATGATTCATGATTTATGATTTATGATTCAATTCATGATTCATGAATCATGATTCGATTCATGATTCATGATTCATAAATCATGATTCATGATTCATGATTCAATTCATGATTCATGATTTATGATTCATGATTCAATTCATGATTCATGAATCATGATTTGATTCATGATTCATGATTCATGATTTAATTCATGATTCATGATTCATGATTTGATTCATGATTCATGATTCATAAATCATGGTTCGATTCATGATTCATGAATCATGATTCAATTCATGATTCATGATTCATAAATCATGATTCGATTCATGATTCATGATTCATGATCCGATTCATGATTCAATATATGATTCAATTCATGATTCAAGATTCAAATCATAATTCATGATTCATGATTCAATTCATGATTCATGATTCAATTCATGATTCATGATTCAATTCATGATTCATGATTCAATTCATGATTCATGATTCATGATTCAATTCATGATTCATGATTCATGATTCAATTCATGATTCATGATTCAATTCATGATTTATGATTCATGATTTAGTGAATGATTCATGGTTTAATTCATGATTCATGATTCAATTCATGATTCATTTCATGATTCATGATTTACGATTCAATTCATGATTTATGATTCGATTCCTGATTCATGAATCATGATTCGAATCATGATTTATGATTCATTAATCATGATTCGATTTATGATTCATGATTCATGAATCATGATTCAATTCATGATTCATGATTTAATTCATGATTCATGATTCAATTCATGATTCATGATTTATGATTCATGATTCATGAATCATGATTCAATTCATGATTCATGATTCATGATTCAATTCATGATTCAATTCATGATTCATGATTCAATTCATGATTCATGATTCAATTCATGATATATGATTCATGATTCAAATCATGATTCATGATTCATGATTCAATTCATGATTAATGACTCAATTCATGATTCATAATTCAATTCATGATTCAATTCATGATTAATGACTCAATTCATGATTCATAATTCAATTCATGATTCATGATTCATGATTCAAATCATGATTCATGATTCATGATTCAATTCATGATTAATGACTCAATTCATGATTCATGATTCAATTCATGATTCATAAATTCAATATATGATTCAATTCATGATTCAAATCATGATTCATGATTCAATTCATGATTCATTTCATGATTCATGATTTACGATTCAATTCATGATTTATGATTCGATTCCTGATTCATGAATCATGATTCGAATCATGATTTATGATTCATTAATCATGATTCGATTTATGATTCATGATTCATGAATCATGATTCAATTCATGATTCATGATTCAATTCATGATTCATGATTCAATTCATGATTCATGATTTATGATTCATGATTCATGAATCATGATTCAATTCATGATTCATGATTCATGATTCAATTCATGATTCAATTCATGATTCATGATTCAATTCATGATTCATGATTTGATTCATGATTCATTTCATGATTCATGATTCAATTAATGATTCAATTCATGATTCATGATTCAATTCATGATTCATGATTCATGATTCAATTCATGATTCAATATATGATTCAATTCATGATTCATGATTCAAATCATGATTCATGATTCAATTCATGATTCATTATATAATTCATGATTCATGATTCCTGATTCATGATTCATGATTCAATTAATGATTTATGATTCAATTCATGATTTAATTCATGATTCATGATTGAATTCATGATTCATGATTCAATTCATGATTCAATTCATGATTCATGATTCATGATTCATGATTAAATTCATGATTCATGATTCAATTCATGATTCATGATTCAATTCATGATTCAATTCATGATTCATGATTCATGATTCAATTTTGATTCATGATTCAATTCATGATTCATTATTCAATTAATGATTCATGATTCATGATTCAATTCATGATTCATAAATTATGATTCATGATTCATGATTCAATTCATGATTCATGATTCAATTCATGATTCAATTCATGATTCATTATTAAATTCATGATTCATGATTCAATTCATGATTCATGATTTAATATTCATGATTCAATTCATGATTCATGAATCATGATTCGATTCATGATTCATGATTCAATTCATGATTCATGATTTATGATTCATGATTCAATTCATGAGTCATGAATCATGATTGGATTCATGATTCATGATTCATGATTTAATTCATGATTCATTATTTGATTCATGATTCATAAATCATGATTCTATTCATGATTCATGATTCATAAATCATGGTTCGATTCATGATTCATGAATCATGATTCAATTCATGATTCATGATTCATAAATCATGATTCGATACATGATTCATGATTCGATTCATGATTCAATTCATGATTCAATTCATGAATCAAGATTTGATTAATGAATCATAATTCATTCCATGATTCATGATTCAGTTCATGATTCAATTCATGATTCATGATTAAATTCATGATTCATGATTCAAATTATGATTCATGATTCATGATTCAATTCATGATTCATGATTTATGATTCATGATTCAATTCATGATTCATGAATCATGATTTGATTCATGATTCATGATTCATGATTTAATTCATGATTCATGATTCATGATTTGATTCATGATTCATGATTCATAAATCATGGTTCGATTCATGATTCATGAATCATGATTCAATTCATGATTCATGATTCATAAATCATGATTCGATTCATGATTCATGATTCATGATTCGATTCATGATTCAATATATGATTCAATTCATGATTTAAGATTCAAATCATAATTCATGATTCATGATTCAATTCATGATTCATGATTCAATTCATGATTCATGATTCAATTCATGATTCATGATTCAATTCATGATTCATGATTCATGATTCAATTCATGATTCATGATTCAATTCATGATTCATAATTCATGATACAATTCATGACTCATGATTCATGATTTATGATTCATGATTTAGTGAATGATTCATGGTTTAATTCATGATTCATGATTCAATTCATGATTCATTTCATGATTCATGATTTACGATTCAATTCATGATTTATGATTCGATTCCTGATTCATGAATCATGATTCGAATCATGATTTATGATTCATTAATCATGATTCGATTTATGATTCATGATTCATGAATCATGATTCAAATCATGATTCATGATTCAATTCATGATTCATGATTCAATTGATGATTCATGATTTATGATTCATGATTCATGAATCATGATTCAATTCATGATTCATGATTCATGATTCAATTCATGATTCAATTCATGATTCATGATTCAATTCATGATTCATGATTCAATTAATGATTCATGATTCATGATTCAAATCATGATTCATGATTCATGATTCAATTCATGATTAATGACTCAATTCATGATTCATAATTCAATTCATGATTCAATTCATGATTAATGACTCAATTCATGATTCATAATTCAATTCATGATTCATGATTCATGATTCAAATCATGATTCATGATTCATGATTCAATTCATGATTAATGACTCAATTCATGATTCATGATTCAATTCATGATTCATAAATTCAAGATATGATTCAATTCATGATTCAAATCATGATTCATGATTCAATTCATGATTCATGATTTATGATTTAATTCACGATTCAATTCATGATTCATGATTCAATTCATGATTCATGATTCATGATTCAATTCATGATTCATGATTTATGATTCAATTCATGACTCATGACTCATGATTCATGATTCATGATTTAATTTATGATTCATGATTCACTTCATGATTCATTTCATGATTCATGATTTATGATTCAATTCATGATTTATGATTTGATTCAAGATTCATGATTCATGATTCGATTCATGATTCATGATTTATGAATCATGATTCAATTCATGATTCATGATTCAATTTATGATTCGATTCATGATTCATGATTCATGATTTATGATTAAATTCATGATTCCTGATTCATTTCATGATTCATGATTCATGATTCAATTCATGATTCAATTCATGATTCATGATTCAATTCATGATTCATGATTCATGATTCAATTCATGATTCATGATTCAATTCATGATTCATAAATTCAATATATGATTCAATTCATGATTCAAATCATGATTCATGATTCAATTCATGATTCATGATTTATGATTTAATTCACGATTCAATTCATGATTCATGATTCAATTCATGATTCATGATTCATGATTCAATTCATGATTCATGATTTATGATTCAATTCATGACTCATTATCTGATTCATGATTTATGATTCAATTCATGATTTATGATTCACTTCATGATTCATTATCTGATTCATGATTTATGATTCAATTCATGATTTATGATTCGATTCAAGATTCATGATTCATGATTCGATTCATGATTCATGATTCATGATTCAATTAATGATTCATGATTCAATTCATGATTCATGATTCATGATTCAATTCATGATTCAATTCATGATTCATGATTCAATTCAGGATTCATGATTCATGATTCAATTCATGATTCATGATTCAATTCATGATTCAATATATGATTCAATTCATGATTCATGATTCAATATATGATTCAATTCATGATTCAAATCATGATTCATGATTCAATTCATGATTCATGATTAAATTCATGATTCATGATTTATGATTTACTTCATGATTCAATTCATGATTCATGATTCAATTCATGATGCATGATTAATGATTCAATTCATGATTCATGATTCAATTCATGATTCATGATTTATGATTTACTTCATGATTCAATTCATGATTCATGATTCAATTCATGATTTATGATTAATGATTCAATTCATGATTCATGATTCATGATTCAATTCATGACTCATGATTCATGATTCATGATTCATGTTTTAATTCATGATTCATGATTCACTTCATGATTCATGATTCACTTCATGATTCATTTCATGATTCATGATTTATGATTCAATTCATGATTTATGATTCGATTCAAGATTCATGATTCATGATTTGATTCATGATTCATGATTCATTTCATGATTCATGATTCATGATTTAATTAATGATTCAATTCATGATTCATGATTTAATTCATGATTCATGATTCATGATTCAATTCATGATTCAATTCATGATTCATGATTCAATTCATGATTCATGATTCATGATTCAATTCATGATTCAATATATGATTCAATTCATGATTCATGATTCAAATCATGATTCATGATTCAATTCATGATTCATTATTCAATTCATGATTCATGATTCAATTCATGATTCATGATTCAATTTATGATTCATGATTCATGATTCAATTCATGATTTATGATTCAATTCATGATTCAATTCATGATTCATGATTCAATTCATGATTCATGATTCAATTAATGATTGAAATCATGATTCATGATTCATGATTCATGATTCAATTCATAATTCATGGTTCAATTCATGATTCCTGATTTAATTCATGATTTATGATTCATGATTCAATTCATTATTCCTGATTCCTGATTCCTGATTCATGATTCATGATTCAATTCATGATTTATGATTCAATTCATGATTTAATTCATGATTCATGATACAATTCATGATTCATGATTCAATTCATGATTCAATTCATGATTCATGATTCATGATTCATGATTAAATTCATGATTCATGATTCATTTCATGATTCATGATTCTATTCATGATTCAATTCATGATTCATGATTCAATTCATGATCCATGATTCAATTCATGATTCATTATTCAATTCATGATTCATGATTCAATTCATGATTCATGATTCATGATTCATGATTAAATTCATGATTCATGATTCAAATCATGATTCATTATTCAATTCATGATTCAATTCATGATTCATGATTCAATTCATGATTCATGATTCAATTCATGATTCATTATTAAATTCATGATTCATGATTCAATTCATGATTCATGATTTATGATTCATGATTCAATTCATGATTCATGAATCATGATTCATGATTCATGAATCATGATTCATGATTCATGATTCAATTCATGATTCATGATTTATGATACATGATTCAATTTATGATTCATGAATCATGATTGGATTCATGATTCGTGATTCATGATTTAATTCATGATTCATGATTCATGATTTGATTCATGATTCATGAATCATGATTCTATTCATGATTCATGATTCATAAATCATGGTTCGATTCATGATTCATGAATCATGATTCAATTCATGATTCATGATTCATAAATCATTATTCGATACATGATTCATGATTCATGATTCGATTCATGATTCAATTCATGATTCAATTCATGAATCAAGATTTGATTAATGATTCATAATTCATTTCATGATTCATGATTAAGTTCATGATTCAATTCATGATTTATGATTAAATTCATGATTCATGATTCAAATTATGATTCATGATTTATGATTCATGATTCAATTCATGATTCATGAATCATGATTCGATTCATGATTCATGATTCATAAATCATGATTCATGATTCATGATTCAATTCATGATTCATAATTTATGATTCATGATTCAATTCATGATTCATGAATCATGATTTGATTCATGATTCATGATTCATGATTTAATTCATGATTCATGATTCATGATTTGATTCATGATTCATGAATCATGATTAGATTCATGATTCATGATTCCTAAATCATGGTTCGATTCATGATTCATGAATCATGATTCAATTCATGATTCATGATTCATAAATCATGATTCGATTCATGATTCATGATTCATGATTCGATTCATGATTCAATATATGATTCAATTCATGATTCATGATTCAATTCATGATTCATAATTCAATTTATGATTCATGATTCATGAATCAATTTAGATTCATGATTCAATTCATGATTCATGAATCAATTCATGATTCATGATTCAATTCATTATACCTGATTCATGATTCATGATTCATGATTCATGATTCAATTCCTGATACATGATTCAGATCATGATTCAATTCATGATTCATGAATCAATTCATGATTCATGATTCAATTCATTATACCTGATTCATGATTCATGATTCATGATTCATGATTCAATTCCTGATACATGATTCAGATCATGATTCAATTCATGATTCAATTCATGATTCATGATTCAATTCATGATTCATAATTCATGATACAATTCATGACTCATGATTCATGATTCATGATTCATGATTCAATTCATGATTCATTTCATGATTCATGATTTACGATTCAATTCATGATTTATGATTCGATTCATGATTCATGAATCATGATTCGAATCATGATTTATGATTCATTAATCATGATTCGATTCATGATTCATGATTCATGAATCATGATTCATGATTCATGATTCAAAACATGATTCATGATTCATGATTCAATTCATGATTCATGATTCAATTCATGATTCATGATTCAATTCATGATTCATGATTCATGATTCAAAACATGATTCATGATTCATGATTCAATTCATGATTAATGACTCAATTCATGATTCATAATTCAATTCATGATTCATGATTCATGATTCAAATAATGATTCATGATTCATGATTTAATTTATGATTAATGACTCAATTCATGATTCATGATTCATTTCATGATTCATAAATTCAATAAATGATTCAATTCATGATTCAAATCATGATTCATGATTCAATTCATGATTCATGATTTATGATTCAATTCATGACTCATGATTCATGATTCGTGATTTAATTCATGATTCATGATTCACTTCATGATTCATTTCATGATTCATGATTTATGATTCAATTCATGATTCACTTCATGATTCATTTCATGATTCATGATTCATGATTCGATTCATGATTCATGATTCATGAATCATGATTCGATTCATGATTCATGATTCATGATTCAATTTATGATTCGATTCATGATTCATGATTCATGATTCAATTAATGATTCAATTCATGATTCCTGATTCAATTCATGATTCATGACTCAATTCATGATTCAATTCATGATTCATGATTCAATTCATGATTCATGATTCAATTCATGATTCAATATATGATTCAATTCATGATTATTGACTCAATTCATGATTCATGATTCAATTCATGATTCATAAATTCAATATATGATTCAATTCATGATTCATGATTTATTATTTAATTCACGATTCAATTCATGATTCATGATTCAATTCATGATTCATGATTCATGATTCAATTCATGATTCATGATTTATGATTTAATTCATGATTCATGATTCAATTCATGATTCATTATATGATTCATGATTTATGATTCAATTCATGATTTATGATTCGATTCAAGATTCATGATTCATGATTCGATTCATGATTCATGAATCATGATTCGATTCATGATTTATGATTCATGATTCAATTCCTGATTCCTGATTCCTGATTCATGATTCAATTCATTATTCATGATTCAATTCATGATTCAATTCATGATTCATGATTCAATTTATGATTCATGATTCATGATTCAATTCATGATTCATGATTCAATTCATGATTCATTATTCAATTGATGATTTATGATTCAATTCATGATTCATGATTTATGATTCAATTCATGATTCATGATTCATTTAATAATTTATGATTTACGATTTAATTCATGATTTATGATTCGATTTATGATTCATGATTCATGATTCAATTCATGATTCAATTCATGATTCATGATTCAATTCATGATTCATGATTCAATTCATGATTCAATATATGATTCAATTTATGATTAATGATTCAAATAATGATTCAATATATGATTCAAGTCATGATTCATGATTCAATTCATGATTCATGATTCAATTCATGATAAAATTCATGATTCATGATTCAATTCATGATTCATGATTCATGATTCAATTCATGACTCATGATTCTTGATTTATGATTCATGATTCAATTCATGATTCATGATTCAATTCATGACTCATGATTTTTGATTTATGAGTCATGATTTAATTAATGATTCATGATTTAATTCATGATTCATGATTCAATCCATAATTCATTTCATAATTCATGATTTACGATTCAATTCATGAATCATGATTCAATTCATGATTCATGATTCATTTCATGATTCATGATTCAATTCATGATTCATGATTCAAATTATGATTCATGATTCATGATTCAATTCATGATTAATGACTCAATTCATGATTCATGATTCAATTCATGATTCATGATTCAATATATGATTCAATTCATGATTCAAATCATGATTCATGATTCAATTCATGATTCATGATTCAATTCATGATTCATGATTTATGATTTACTTCATGATTCAATTCATGATTCATGATTCAATTCATGATGCATGATTAATGATTCAATTCATGATTCATGATTCAATTCATGATTCATGATTAATGATTCAATTCATGATTCATGATTCATGATTCAATTCATGACTCATGATTCATGATTCATGATTCATGATTTAATTCATGATTCATGATTTACTTCATGATTCATGATTCACTTCATGATTCATTTCATGATTCATGATTTATGATTCAATTCATGATTTATGATTCGATTCAAGATTCATGATTCATGATTCATGATTTGATTCATGATTCAATTAATGATTCAATTCATGATTCATGATTTAATTCATGATTCATGATTCATGATTCAATTCATGATTCAATTCATGATTCATGATTCAATTCATGATTCATGATTCATGATTCAATTCATGATTCATGATTTATGATTTAATTCACGATTCAATTCATGATTCATGATTCAATTTATGATTCGATTCATGATTCATGATTCATGAATCATGATTAAATTCATGATTCCTGATTCATTTCATGATTCATGATTCATGATTCAATTCATGATTCAATTCATGATTCATGATTCAATTCATGATTCATGATTCATGATTCAATTCATGATTCATGATGCAATTCATGATTCAATATATGATTTAATTCATGATTAATGACTCAATTCATGATTCATGATTCATGATTAAATTCATGATTCATGATTCATTTCATGATTCATGATTCAATTCATGATCCATGATTCAATTCATGATTCATTATTCAATTCATGATTCATGATTCATAAATCATGATTAATGATTCATGATTCAATTCATGATTCAATTCATGATTCATGATTCATGATTCATGATTAAATTCATGATTCATGATTCAAATCATGATTCATTATTCAATTCATGATTCAATTCATGATTCATGATTCAATTCATGATTCATGATTCAATTCATGATTCATTATTAAATTCATGATTCATGATTCAATTCATGATTCATGATTTATGATTCATGATTCAATTCATGATTCATGAATCATGATTCATGATTCATGAATCATGATTCATGATTCATGATTCAATTCATGATTCATGATTTATGATACATGATTCAATTTATGATTCATGAATCATGATTGGATTCATGATTCATGATTCATGATTTAATTCATGATTCATGATTCATGATTTGATTCATGATTCATGAATCATGATTCTATTCATGATTCATGATTCATAAATCATGGTTCGATTCATGATTCATGAATCATGATTCAATTCATGATTCATGATTCATAAATCATTATTCGATACATGATTCATGATTCATGATTCGATTCATGATTCAATTCATGATTCAATTCATGAATCAAGATTTGATTAATGATTCATAATTCATTTCATGATTCATGATTAAGTTCATGATTCAATTCATGATTTATGATTAAATTCATGATTCATGATTCAAATTATGATTCATGATTTATGATTCATGATTCAATTCATGATTCATGAATCATGATTCGATTCATGATTCATGATTCATAAATCATGATTCATGATTCATGATTCAATTCATGATTCATAATTTATGATTCATGATTCAATTCATGATTCATGAATCATGATTTGATTCATGATTCATGATTCATGATTTAATTCATGATTCATGATTCATGATTTGATTCATGATTCATGAATCATGATTAGATTCATGATTCATGATTCCTAAATCATGGTTCGATTCATGATTCATGAATCATGATTCAATTCATGATTCATGATTCATAAATCATGATTCGATTCATGATTCATGATTCATGATTCGATTCATGATTCAATATATGATTCAATTCATGATTCATGATTCAATTCATGATTCATAATTCAATTTATGATTCATGATTCATGAATCAATTCATGATTCATGATTCAATTCATGATTCATGAATCAATTCATGATTCATGATTCAATTCATTATACCTGATTCATGATTCATGAATTATGATTCATGATTCAATTCCTGATACATGATTCAGATCATGATTCAATTCATGATTCATGAATCAATTCATGATTCATGATTCAATTCATTATACCTGATTCATGATTCATGATTCATGATTCATGATTCAATTCCTGATACATGATTCAGATCATGATTCAATTCATGATTCAATTCATGATTCATGATTCAATTCATGATTCATAATTCATGATACAATTCATGACTCATGATTCATGATTTATGATTCATGATTTAGTGAATGATTCATGATTCATGATTCATGATTCAATTCATGATTCATTTCATGATTCATGATTTACGATTCAATTCATGATTTATGATTCGATTCATGATTCATGAATCATGATTCGAATCATGATTTATGATTCATTAATCATGATTCGATTTATGATTCATGATTCATGAATCATGATTCAATTCATGATTCATGATTCAATTCATGATTCAATTCATGATTCATGATTCAATTCATGAATCATGATTCAATTCATGATTCATGATTCATGATTCAAAACATGATTCATGATTCATGATTCAATTCATGATTAATGACTCAATTCATGATTCATAATTCAATTCATGATTCATGATTCATGATTCAAATAATGATTCATGATTCATGATTTAATTTATGATTAATGACTCAATTCATGATTCATGATTCATTTCATGATTCATAAATTCAATAAATGATTCAATTCATGATTCAAATCATGATTCATGATTCAATTCATGATTCATGATTTATGATTTAATTCACGATTCAATTCATGATTCATGATTCAATTCATGATTCATGATTCATGATTCAATTCATGATTCATGATTTATGATTCAATTCATGACTCATGATTCATGATTCGTGATTTAATTCATGATTCATGATTCACTTCATGATTCATTTCATGATTCATGATTTATGATTCAATTCATGATTTATGATTCGATTCAAGATTCATGATTCATGATTCGATTCATGATTCATGATTCATGAATCATGATTCGATTCATGATTCATGATTCATGATTCAATTTATGATTCGATTCATGATTCATGATTCATGAATCATGATTAAATTCATGATTCCTGATTCATTTCATGATTCATGATTCATGATTCAATTAATGATTCAATTCATGATTCCTGATTCAATTCATGATTCATGATTCATGACTCAATTCATGATTCAATTCATGATTCATGATTCAATTCATGATTCATGATTCAATTCATGATTCAATATATGATTCAATTCATGATTAATGACTCAATTCATGATTCATGATTCAATTCATGATTCATAAATTCAATATATGATTCAATTCATGATTCATGATTTATGATTTAATTCACGATTCAATTCATGATTCATGATTCAAATCATGATTCATGATTCATGATTCAATTCATGATTCATGATTTATGATTTAATTCATGATTCATGATTCAATTCATGATTCATTATATGATTCATGATTTATGATTCAATTCATGATTTATGATTCGATTCAAGATTCATGATTCATGATTCGATTCATGATTCATGAATCATGATTCGATTCATGATTTATGATTCATGATTCAATTCCTGATTCCTGATTCCTGATTCATGATTCAATTCATTATTCATGATTCAATTCATGATTCAATTCATGATTCATGATTCAATTTATGATTCATGATTCATGATTCAATTCATGATTCATTATTCAATTGATGATTTATGATTCAATTCATGATTCATGATTTATGATTCAATTCATGATTCATGATTCATTTAATAATTTATGATTTACGATTTAATTCATGATTTATGATTCGATTTATGATTCATGATTCATGATTCAATTCATGATTCAATTCATGATTCATGATTCAATTCATGATTCATGATTCAATTCATGATTCAATATATGATTCAATTTATGATTAATGATTCAAATAATGATTCAATATATGATTCAAGTCATGATTCATGATTCAAATCATGATTCATGATTCAATTCATGATTCATGATTCATGATTCAATTCATGATTCATGATTCAATTCATGATTCAATTCATGATTCATGATTCAATTCATGATTCATGATTCATGATTCAATTCATGACTCATGTTTCTTGATTTATGATTCATGATTCAATTCATGATTCATGATTCAATTCATGACTCAGGATTTTTGATTTATGAGTCATGATTTAATTAATGATTCATGATTTAATTCATGATTCATGATTCAATCCATAATTCATTTCATAATTCATGATTTACGATTCAATTCATGAATCATGATTCAATTCATGATTCATGATTCATTTCATGATTCATGATTCAATTCATGATTCATGATTCATGATTCAAATTATGATTCATGATTCATGATTCAATTCATGATTAATGACTCAATTCATGATTCATGATTCAATTCATGATTCATGATTCAATATATGATTCAATTCATGATTCAAATCATGATTCATGATTCAATTCATGATTCATGATTCAATTCATGATTTATGATTTACTTCATGATTCAATTCATGATTCATGATTCAATTCATGATGCATGATTAATGATTCAATTCATGATTCATGATTCAATTCATGATTCATGATTAATGATTCAATTCATGATTCATGATTCATGATTCAATTCATGACTCATGATTCATGATTCATGATTCATGATTTAATTCATGATTCATGATTCACTTCATGATTCATGATTCACTTCATGATTCATTTCATGATTCATGATTTATGATTCAATTCATGATTTATGATTCGATTCAAGATTCATGATTCATGATTCATGATTTGATTCATGATTCATGATTCATTTCATGATTCATGATTCAATTAATGATTCAATTCATGATTCATGATTTAATTCATGATTCATGATTCATGATTCAATTCATGATTCAATTCATGATTCATGATTCAATTCATGATTCATTATTCATGATTCAATTCATGATTCATGATTTATGATTTAATTCACGATTCAATTCATGATTCATGATTCAATTTATGATTCGATTCATGATTCATGAATCATGATTAAATTCATGATTCCTGATTCATTTCATGATTCATGATTCATGATTCAATTCATGATTCAATTCATGATTCATGATTCAATTCATGATTCATGATTCATGATTCAATTCATGATTCATGATGCAATTCATGATTCAATATATGATTTAATTCATGATTAATGACTCAATTCATGATTCATGATTCAATTCATGATTCATAAATTCAATATATGATTCAATTCATGTTTCAAATCATGATTCATGATTTAATTCATGATTCATGATTTAATTCATGATTTATGATTCACTTCATGATTCATGATTCACTTCATGATTCATTTCATGATTCATGATTTATGATTCAATTCATGATTTATGATTCGATTTAAGATTCATGATTCATGATTTGATTCATGATTCATGATTCATTTCATGATTCATGATTCATTTCATGATTCATGATTCATGATTCAATTAATGATTCAATTCATGATTCATGATTTAATTCATGATTCATGATTCATGATTCAATTCATGATTCAATTCATGATTCATGATTCAATTCATGATTCATGATTCATCATTCAATATATGATTCAATTCATGATTCATGATTCAAA
Organism: Mixophyes fleayi; assembly: GCF_038048845.1. NCBI lineage: Eukaryota > Metazoa > Chordata > Amphibia > Anura > Limnodynastidae > Mixophyes > Mixophyes fleayi. Next base: position 991,643 of record NW_027447498.1, on the reverse strand, counting down.
TCATGATTCATGATTCAATTCATGATTTATTATTCAATGCATGATTCATGATTCAATTCATGATTCATGATTCAATTCATGATTCATGATTCATGATTCAATTCATGATTCATGATTCAATTCATGATTCAATTCATGATTCATGATTCAATTTATGATTCATGATTCAATTCATGATTGGAATCATGATTCATGATTCATGATTCATGATTCATGATTCAATTCATGAATCATGGTTCAATTCATGATTCATGATTTAATTCATGATTTATGATTCATGATTCAATTCATTATTCCTGATTCCTGATTCATGATTCATGATTCAATTCATGATTTATAAATCAATTCATGATTTAATTCATGATTCATGATTGAATTCATGATTCATGATTGAATTCATGATTCATGATTGAATTCATGATTGAATTCATGATTCATGATTCATGATTCATGATTAAATTCATGATTCATGATTCAATTCATGATTCAATTCATGATTCATGATTCAATTCATGATTCATTATTCAATTCATGATTCATGATTCATAAATCATGATTCATGATTCATGATTCAATTCATGATTCATGATTCAATTCATAAATCATGATTCATGATTCAATTCATGATTCAAGATTTATGATTCAATTCATGACTCATGATTCATGATTCACTTCATGATTCATTATATGATTCATGATTTATGATTCAATTCATGATTTATGATTCGATTCAAGATTCATTATTCATGATTCGATTCATGATTCATGATTCATGAATCATGATTCGATTCATGATTCATGATTCATGATTCAATTAATGATTCATGATTCAATTCATGATTCATGATTCATGATTCAATTCATGATTCAATTCATGATTCATGATTTAATTCAGGATTCATGATTCATGATTCAATTCATGATTCATAATTCAATTCATTATTCAATATATGATTCAATTCATGATTCATGATTCAAATCATGATTCATGATTCAATTCATGATTCATGATTCAATTCATGATTCATGATTCATGATTCAATTCATGATTCATGATTCAATTCATGATTCATGATTCAATTCATGATTCAAATCATGATTCATGATTCATGATTCATGATTCATGATTCAATTCATGATTCATGGTTCAATTCATGATTCATACTTGAATTCATGATTTATGATTCATGATTCAATTCATGATTCCTGATTCATGATTCATGATTCAATTCATGATTCATGATTCAATTCATGATTCAATTCATGATTCATGATTCAATTTATGATTCATGATTCATGATTCAATTCATGATTCATGATTCAATTTATGATTCATTATTCAATTGATGATTTATGATTCAATTCATGATTTATGATTTATAATTCAATTCATGATTCATGATTCATTTAATAATTTATGATTTACGATTTAATTCATGATTTATGATTCGATTTATGATTCATGATTCATGATTCAATTCATGATTCAATTCATGATTCATGATTCAATTCATGATTCATGATTCAATTCATGATTCAATATATGATTCAATTTATGATTCATGATTCATGATTCAATTCATGACTTATGATTCTTGATTTATGATTCATGATTCAATTCATGATTCATGATTCAATTCATGACTCATGATTTTTGATTTATGATTCATGATTTAATTCATGATTCATGATTCAATCCATATTTCATTTCATAATTCATGATTTACGATTCAATTCATGAATCATGATTCAATTCATGATTCATTTTTCATTTCATGATTCATGATTCAATTCATGATTCAATTCATGATTCATGATTCAAATTATGATTCATGATTCATGATTCAATTCATGATTAATGACTCAAATCATGATTCATGATTCAATTCATGATTCATGATTCAATATATGATTCAATTCATGATTCAAATCATGATTCATGATTCAATTCATGATTCATGATTCAATTCATGATTCATGATTTATGATTTATTTCATGATTCAATTCATGATTCATGATTCAATTCATGATGCATGATTAATGATTAAATTCATGATTCATGATTCAATTCATGATTCATAATTTATGATTTACTTCATGATTCAATTCATGATTCATGATTCAATTCATGATTCATGATTAATGATTCAATTCATGATTCATGATTCAATTCATGACTCATGATTCATGATTCATGATTCATGATTTAATTCATGATTCATGATTCACTTCATGATTCATGATTTACTTCATGATTCATGATTTATGATTCAATTCATGATTTATGATTCGATTCAAGATTCATGATTCATGATTTGATTCATGATTCATGATTCATTTCATGATTCATGATTCAATTAATGATTCAATTCATGATTCATGATTCAATTCATGATTCATGATTCATGATTCAATTCATGATTCAATATATGATTCAATTCATGATTCATGATTCAAATCATGATTCATGATTCAATTCATGATTCATTATATAATTCATGATTTATGATTCATGATTCATGATTCATGATTCAATTCATGATTTATGATTCAATTCATGATTTAATTCATGATTCATGATTGAATTCATGATTCATGATTCAATTCATGATTCAATTCATGATTCATGATTCATGATTCATGATTAAATTCATGATTCATGATTCAATTCATGATTCATGATTCAATTCATGATTCAATTCATGATTCATGATTCATGATTCAATTTTGATTCATGATTCAATTCATGATTCATTATTCAATTAATGATTCATGATTCATGATTCAATTCATGATTCATAAATTATGATTCATGATTCATGATTCAATTCATGATTCATGATTCAATTCATGATTCAATCCATGATTCATTATTAAATTCATGATTCATGATTCAATCCATGATTCATGATTTATGATTCATGATTCAATTCATGATTCATGAATCATGATTCGATTCATGATTCATGAATCATGATTCGATTCATGATTCATGATTCAATTCATGACTCATGATTTATGATTCATGATTCAATTTATGAGTCATGAATCATGATTGGATTCATGATTCATGATTTAATTCATGATTCATGATTTGATTCATGATTCATGAATCATGATTCTATTCATGATTCATGATTCATAAATCATGGTTCAATTCATGATTCATGAATCATGATTCAATTCATGATTCATGATTCATAAATCATGATTCGATACATGATTCATGATTCATGATTCGATTCATGATTCAATTCATGATTCAATTCATGAATCAAGATTTGATTAATGAATCATAATTCATTCCATGATTCATGATTCAGTTCATGATTCAATTCATGATTCATGATTAAATTCATGAATCAAGATTTGATTAATGAATCATAATTCATTCCATGATTCATGATTCAGTTCATGATTCAATTCATGATTCATGATTAAATTCATGATTCATGATTCAAATTATGATTCATGATTTATGATTTATGATTCAATTTATGATTCATGAATCATGATTCGATTCATGATTCATGATTCATAAATCATGATTCATGATTCATGATTCAATTCATGATTCATGATTTATGATTCATGATTCAATTCATGATTCATGAATCATGATTTGATTCATGATTCATGATTCATGATTTAATTCATGATTCATGATTCATGATTTGATTCATGATTCATGATTCATAAATCATGGTTCGATTCATGATTCATGAATCATGATTCAATTCATGATTCATGATTCATAAATCATGATTCGATTCATGATTCATGATTCATGATTCGATTCATGATTCAATATATGATTCAATTCATGATTCAAGATTCAAATCATAATTCATGATTCATGATTCAATTCATGATTCATGATTCAATTCATGATTCATGATTCAATTCATGATTCATGATTCAATTCATGATTCATGATTCATGATTGCATTCATGATTCATGATTCAATTCATGATTCATAATTCATGATACAATTCATGACTCATGATTCATGATTTATGATTCATGATTTAGTGAATGATTCATGGTTTAATTCATGATTCATGATTCAATTCATGATTCATTTCATGATTCATGATTTACGATTCAATTCATGATTTATGATTCGATTCCTGATTCATGAATCATGATTCGAATCATGATTTATGATTCATTAATCATGATTCGATTTATGATTCATGATTCATGAATCATGATTCAATTCATGATTCATGATTCAATTCATGAATCATGGTTCAATTCATGATTCATGATTTAATTCATGATTTATGATTCATGATTCAATTCATTATTCCTGATTCCTGATTCATGATTCATGATTCAATTCATGATTTATAAATCAATTCATGATTGAATTCATGATTCATGATTGAATTCATGATTCATGATTGAATTCATGATTCATGATTGAATTCATGATTGAATTCATGATTCATGATTCATGATTCATGATTAAATTCATGATTCATGATTCAATTCATGATTCAATTCATGATTCATGATTCAATTCATGATTCATTATTCAATTCATGATTCATGATTCATAAATCATGATTCATGATTCATGATTCAATTCATGATTCATGATTCAATTCATAAATCATGATTCATGATTCAATTCATGATTCAAGATTTATGATTCAATTCATGACTCATGATTCATGATTCACTTCATGATTCATTATATGATTCATGATTTATGATTCAATTCATGATTTATGATTCGATTCAAGATTCATTATTCATGATTCGATTCATGATTCATGATTCATGAATCATGATTCGATTCATGATTCATGATTCATGATTCAATTAATGATTCATGATTCAATTCATGATTCATGATTCATGATTCAATTCATGATTCAATTCATGATTCATGATTCAATTCAGGATTCATGATTCATGATTCAATTCATGATTCATAATTCAATTCATTATTCAATATATGATTCAATTCATGATTCATGATTCAAATCATGATTCATGATTCAATTCATGATTCATGATTCAATTCATGATTCATGATTCATGATTCAATTCATGATTCATGATTCAATTCATGATTCATGATTCAATTCATGATTCAAATCATGATTCATGATTCATGATTCATGATTCATGATTCAATTCATGATTCATGGTTCAATTCATGATTCATACTTGAATTCATGATTTATGATTCATGATTCAATTCATGATTCCTGATTCATGATTCATGATTCAATTCATGATTCATGATTCAATTCATGATTCAATTCATGATTCATGATTCAATTTATGATTCATGATTCATGATTCAATTCATGATTCATGATTCAATTTATGATTCATTATTCAATTGATGATTTATGATTCAATTCATGATTTATGATTTATAATTCAATTCATGATTCATGATTCATTTAATAATTTATGATTTACGATTTAATTCATGATTTATGATTCGATTTATGATTCATGATTCATGATTCAATTCATGATTCAATTCATGATTCATGATTCAATTCATGATTCATGATTCAATTCATGATTCAATATATGATTCAATTTATGATTCATGATTCAAATAATGATTCAATATATGATTCAATTCATGATTCATGATTCAAATCATGATTCATGATTCAATTCATGATTCATGATTCAATTCATGATTCAATTCATGATTCAAGATTCAATTCATGATTCATGATTCATGATTCAATTCATGACTTATGATTCTTGATTTATGATTCATGATTCAATTCATGATTCATGATTCAATTCATGACTCATGATTTTTGATTTATGATTCATGATTTAATTCATGATTCATGATTCAATCCATATTTCATTTCATAATTCATGATTTACGATTCAATTCATGAATCATGATTCAATTCATGATTCATTTTTCATTTCATGATTCATGATTCAATTCATGATTCAATTCATGATTCATGATTCAAATTATGATTCATGATTCATGATTCAATTCATGATTAATGACTCAAATCATGATTCATGATTCAATTCATGATTCATGATTCAATATATGATTCAATTCATGATTCAAATCATGATTCATGATTCAATTCATGATTCATGATTCAATTCATGATTCATGATTTATGATTTATTTCATGATTCAATTCATGATTCATGATTCAATTCATGATGCATGATTAATGATTAAATTCATGATTCATGATTCAATTCATGATTCATGATTTATGATTTACTTCATGATTCAATTCATGATTCATGATTCAATTCATGATTCATGATTAATGATTCAATTCATGATTCATGATTCAATTCATGACTCATGATTCATGATTCATGATTCATGATTTAATTCATGATTCATGATTCACTTCATGATTCATGATTTACTTCATGATTCATGATTTATGATTCAATTCATGATTTATGATTCGATTCAAGATTCATGATTCATGATTCATGATTTGATTCATGATTCATGATTCATTTCATGATTCATGATTCAATTAATGATTCAATTCATGATTCATGATTCAATTCATGATTCATGATTCATGATTCAATTCATGATTCAATATATGATTCAATTCATGATTCATGATTCAAATCATGATTCATGATTCAATTCATGATTCATTATATAATTCATGATTTATGATTCAATTCATGATTTAATTCATGATTCATGATTGAATTCATGATTCATGATTCATGATTCATGATTAAATTCATGATTCATGATTCATGATTCATGATTAAATTCATGATTCATGATTCAATTCATGATTCATGATTCAATTCATGATTCAATTCATGATTCATGATTCATGATTCAATTTTGATTCATGATTCAATTCATGATTCATTATTCAATTAATGATTCATGATTCATGATTCAATTCATGATTCATAAATTATGATTCATGATTCATGATTCAATTCATGATTCATGATTCAATTCATGATTCAATCCATGATTCATTATTAAATTCATGATTCATGATTCAATCCATGATTCATGATTTATGATTCATGATTCAATTCATGATTCATGAATCATGATTCGATTCATGATTCATGAATCATGATTCGATTCATGATTCATGATTCAATTCATGACTCATGATTTATGATTCATGATTCAATTTATGAGTCATGAATCATGATTGGATTCATGATTCATGATTCATGATTTAATTCATGATTCATGATTTGATTCATGATTCATGAATCATGATTCTATTCATGATTCATGATTCATAAATCATGGTTCAATTCATGATTCATGAATCATGATTCAATTCATGATTCATGATTCATAAATCATGATTCGATACATGATTCATGATTCATGATTCGATTCATGATTCAATTCATGATTCAATTCATGAATCAAGATTTGATTAATGAATCATAATTCATTCCATGATTCATGATTCAGTTCATGATTCAATTCATGATTCATGATTAAATTCATGAATCAAGATTTGATTAATGAATCATAATTCATTCCATGATTCATGATTCAGTTCATGATTCAATTCATGATTCATGATTAAATTCATGATTCATGATTCAAATTATGATTCATGATTTATGATTTATGATTCAATTTATGATTCATGAATCATGATTCGATTCATGATTCATGATTCATAAATCATGATTCATGATTCATGATTCAATTCATGATTCATGATTTATGATTCATGATTCAATTCATGATTCATGAATCATGATTTGATTCATGATTCATGATTCATGATTTAATTCATGATTCATGATTCATGATTTAATTCATGATTCATGATTCATGATTTGATTCATGATTCATGATTCATAAATCATGGTTCGATTCATGATTCATGAATCATGATTCAATTCATGATTCATAAATCATGATTCGATTCATGATTCATGATTCATGATTCGATTCATGATTCAATATATGATTCAATTCATGATTCAAGATTCAAATCATAATTCATGATTCATGATTCAATTCATGATTCATGATTCAATTCATGATTCACGATTCAATTCATGATTCATGATTCAATTCATGATTCATGATTCATGATTGCATTCATGATTCATGATTCAATTCATGATTCATAATTCATGATACAATTCATGACTCATGATTCATGATTTATGATTCATGATTTAGTGAATGATTCATGGTTTAATTCATGATTCATGATTCAATTCATGATTCATTTCATGATTCATGATTTACGATTCAATTCATGATTTATGATTCGATTCCTGATTCATGAATCATGATTCGAATCATGATTTATGATTCATTAATCATGATTCTATTTATGATTCATGATTCATGAATCATGATTCAATTCATGATTCATGATTCAATTCATGATTCATGATTCAATTCATGATTCATGATTTATGATTCATGATTCATGAATCATGATTCAATTCATGATTCATGATTCATGATTCAATTCATGATTCAATTCATGATTCATGATTCAATTCATGATTCATGATTCAATTCATGATTCATGATTCATGATTCAAATCATGATTCATGATTCAATTCATGATTAATGACTCAATTCATGATTCATAATTCAATTCATGATTCAATTCATGATTAATGACTCAATTCATGATTCATAATTCAATTCATGATTCATGATTCATGATTCAAATCATGATTCATGATTCATGATTCAATTCATGATTAATGACTCAATTCATGATTCATGATTCAATTCATGATTCATAAATTCAATATATGATTCAATTCATGATTCAAATCATGATTCATGATTCAATTCATGATTCATGATTTATGATTTAATTCACGATTCAATTCATGATTCATGATTCAATTCATGATTCATGATTCATGATTCAATTCATGATTCATGATTTATGATTCAATTCATGACTCATGACTCATGATTCATGATTCATGATTTAATTCATGATTCATGATTCACTTCATGATTCATTTCATGATTCATGATTTATGATTCAATTCATGATTTATGATTTGATTCAAGATTCATGATTCATGATTCGATTCATGATTCATGATTCATGAATCATGATTCAATTCATGATTCATGATTCAATTTATGATTCGATTCATGATTCATGATTCATGATTTATGATTAAATTCATGATTCCTGATTCATTTCATGATTCATGATTCATGATTCAATTCATGATTCAATTCATGATTCATGATTCAATTCATGATTCATGATTCATGATTCAAATCATGATTCATGATTCAATTCATGATTCATTTCATGATTCATGATTTACGATTCAATTCATGATTTATGATTCGATTCCTGATTCATGAATCATGATTCGAATCATGATTTATGATTCATTAATCATGATTCGATTTATGATTTATGATTCATGAATCATGATTCAATTCATGATTCATGATTCAATTCATGATTCATGATTCAATTCATGATTCATGATTTATGATTCATGATTCATGAATCATGATTCAATTCATGATTCATGATTCAATTCATGATTCAATTCATGATTCATGATTCAATTCATGATTCATGATTTGATTCATGATTCATGATTCATTTCATGATTCATGATTCAATTAATGATTCAATTCATGATTCATGATTCAATTCATGATTCATGATTCATGATTCAATTCATGATTCAATATATGATTCAATTCATGATTCATGATTCATGATTCAATTCATGATTCATTATATAATTCATGATTCATGATTCCTGATTCCTGATTCATGATTCATGATTCAATTCATGATTTATGATTCAATTCATGATTTAATTCATGATTCATGATTGAATTCATGATTCATGATTCAATTCATGATTCAATTCATGATTCATGATTCATGATTCATGATTAAATTCATGATTCATGATTCAATTCATGATTCATGATTCAATTCATGATTCAATTCATGATTCATGATTCAATTTTGATTCATGATTCAATTCATGATTCATTATTCAATTAATGATTCATGATTCATGATTCAATTCATGATTCATAAATTATGATTCATGATTCATGATTCAATTCATGATTCATGATTCAATTCATGATTCAATTCATGATTCATTATTAAATTCATGATTCATGATTCAATTCATGATTCATGATTTATGATTCATGATTCAATTCATGATTCATGAATCATGATTCGATTCATGAATCATGATTCGATTCATGATTCATGATTCAATTCATGATTCATGATTTATGATTCATGATTCAATTCATGAGTCATGAATCATGATTGGATTCATGATTCATGATTCATGATTTAATTCATGATTCATGATTTGATTCATGATTCATGAATCATGATTCTATTCATGATTCATGATTCATAAATCATGGTTCGATTCATGATTCATGAATCATGATTCAATTCATGATTCATGATTCATAAATCATGATTCGATACATGATTCATGATTCATGATTCGATTCATGATTCAATTCATGATTCAATTCATGAATCAAGATTTGATTAATGAATCATAATTCATTCCATGATTCATGATTCAGTTCATGATTCAATTCATGATTCATGATTAAATTCATGATTCATGATTCAAATTATGATTCATGATTTATGATTTATGATTCAATTCATGATTCATGAATCATGATTCGATTCATGATTCATAAATCATGATTCATGATTCATGATTCAATTCATGATTCATGATTTATGATTCATGATTCAATTCATGATTCATGAATCATGATTTGATTCATGATTCATGATTTAATTCATGATTCATGATTCATGATTTGATTCATGATTCATGATTCATAAATCATGGTTCGAATCATGATTCATGAATCATGATTCAATTCATGATTCATGATTCATAAATCATGATTCGATTCATGATTCATGATTCATGATTCGATTCATGATTCAATATATGATTCAATTCATGATTCAAGATTCAAATCATAATTCATGATTCATGATTCAATTCATGATTCATGATTCAATTCATGATTCATGATTCAATTCATGATTCATGATTCAATTCATGATTCATGATTCATGATTCAATTCATGATTCATGATTCAATTCATGATTCATAATTCATGATACAATTCATGACTCATGATTCATGATTTATGATTCATGATTTAGTGAATGATTCATGGTTTAATTCATGATTCATGATTCAATTCATGATTCATTTCATGATTCATGATTTACGATTCAATTCATGATTTATGATTCGATTCCTGATTCATGAATCATGATTCGAATCATGATTTATGATTCATTAATCATGATTCGATTTATGATTCATGATTCATGAATCATGATTCAATTCATGATTCATGATTCAAATCATGATTCATGATTCAATTCATGATTCATGATTTATGATTCATGATTCATGAATCATGATTCAATTCATGATTCATGATTCATGATTCAATTCATGATTCAATTCATGATTCATGATTCAATTCATGATTCATGATTCAATTCATGATTCATGATTCATGATTCAAATCATGATTCATGATTCAATTCATGATTAATGACTCAATTCATGATTCATAATTCAATTCATGATTCAATTCATGATTAATGACTCAATTCATGATTCATAATTCAATTCATGATTCATGATTCATGATTCAAATCATGATTCATGATTCATGATTCAATTCATGATTAATGACTCAATTCATGATTCATGATTCAATTCATGATTCATAAATTCAATATATGATTCAATTCATGATTCAAATCATGATTCATGATTCAATTCATGATTCATGATTTATGATTTAATTCACGATTCAATTCATGATTCATGATTCAATTCATGATTCATGATTCATGATTCAATTCATGATTCATGATTTATGATTCAATTCATGACTCATGACTCATGATTCATGATTCATGATTTAATTCATAATTCATGATTCACTTCATGATTCATTTCATGATTCATGATTTATGATTCAATTCATGATTTATGATTTGATTCAAGATTCATGATTCATGATTCGATTCATGATTCATGATTCATGAATCATGATTCAATTCATGATTCATGATTCAATTTATGATTCGATTCATGATTCATGATTCATGATTTATGATTAAATTCATGATTCCTGATTCATTTCATGATTCATGATTCATGATTCAATTCATGATTCAATTCATGATTCATGATTCAATTCATGATTCATGATTCATGATTCAATTCATGATTCATGATTCAATTCATGATTCATAAATTCAATATATGATTCAATTCATGATTCAAATCATGATTCATGATTCAATTCATGATTCATGATTTATGATTTAATTCACGATTCAATTCATGATTCATGATTCAATTCATGATTCATGATTCATGATTCAATTCATGATTCATGATTTATGATTCAATTCATGACTCATTATCTGATTCATGATTTATGATTCAATTCATGATTTATGATTCACTTCATGATTCATTATCTGATTCATGATTTATGATTCAATTCATGATTTATGATTCGATTCAAGATTCATTAATTCATGATTCGATTCATGATTCATGATTCATGATTCAATTAATGATTCATGATTCAATTCATGATTCATGATTCAATTCATGATTCAATTCATGATTCATGATTCAATTCAGGATTCATGATTCATGATTCAATTCATGATTCATGATTCAATTCATGATTCAATATATGATTCAATTGATGATTCATGATTCAATATATGATTCAATTCATGATTCAAATCATGATTCATGATTCAATTCATGATTCATGATTAAATTCATGATTCATGATTTATGATTTACTTCATGATTCAATTCATGATTCATGATTCAATTCATGATGCATGATTAATGATTCAATTCATGATTCATGATTCAATTCATGATTCATGATTTATGATTTACTTCATGATTCAATTCATGATTCATGATTCAATTCATGATTCATGATTAATGATTCAATTCATGATTCATGATTCATGATTCAATTCATGACTCATGATTCATGATTCATGATTCATGTTTTAATTCATGATTCATGATTCACTTCATGATTCATGATTCACTTCATGATTCATTTCATGATTCATGATTTATGATTCAATTCATGATTTATGATTCGATTCAAGATTCATGATTCATGATTTGATTCATGATTCATGATTCATTTCATGATTCATGATTCATGATTTAATTAATGATTCAATTCATGATTCATGATTTAATTCATGATTCATGATTCAATTCATGATTCAATTCATGATTCATGATTCAATTCATGATTCATGATTCAATTCATGATTCAATATATGATTCAATTCATGATTCATGATTCAAATCATGATTCATGATTCAATTCATGATTCATTATTCAATTCATGATTCATGATTCAATTCATGATTCATGATTCAATTTATGATTCATGATTCATGATTCAATTCATGATTTATGATTCAATTCATGATTCAATTCATGATTCATGATTCAATTCATGATTCATGATTCAATTAATGATTGAAATCATGATTCATGATTCATGATTCATGATTCAATTCATAATTCATGGTTCAATTCATGATTCCTGATTTAATTCATGATTTATGATTCATGATTCAATTCATTATTCCTGATTCCTGATTCCTGATTCATGATTCATGATTCAATTCATGATTTATGATTCAATTCATGATTCAATTCATGATTCATGATACAATTCATGATTCATGATTCAATTCATGATTCAATTCATGATTCATGATTCATGATTCATGATTAAATTCATGATTCATGATTCATTTCATGATTCATGATTCAATTCATGATTCAATTCATGATTCATGATTCAATTCATGATCCATGATTCAATTCATGATTCATTATTCAATTCATGATTCATGATTCATAAATCATGATTCATGATTCATGATTCAATTCATGATTCAATTCATGATTCATGATTCATGATTCATGATTAAATTCATGATTCATGATTCAAATCATGATTCATTATTCAATTCATGATTCAATTCATGATTCATGATTCAATTCATGATTCATGATTCAATTCATGATTCATTATTAAATTCATGATTCATGATTCAATTCATGATTCATGATTTATGATTCATGATTCAATTCATGATTCATGAATCATGATTCATGATTCATGAATCATGATTCATGATTCATGATTCAATTCATGATTCATGATTTATGATACATGATTCAATTTATGATTCATGAATCATGATTGGATTCATGAATCATGATTCATGATTCATGATTCAATTCATGATTCATGATTTATGATACATGATGATTGATACATGATACATGATTCATGAATCATGATTCTATTCATGATTCATGATTCATAAATCATGGTTCGATTCATGATTCATGAATCATGATTCAATTCATGATTCATGATTCATAAATCATTATTCGATACATGATTCATGATTCATGATTCGATTCATGATTCAATTCATGATTCAATTCATGAATCAAGATTTGATTAATGATTCATAATTCATTTCATGATTCATGATTCAATTCATGATTAATGACTCAATTCATGATTCATAATTCAATTCATGATTCATGATTCATGATTCAAATAATGATTCATGATTCATGATTTAATTCATGATTAATGACTCAATTCATGATTCATGATTCATTTCATGATTCATAAATTCAATAAATGATTCAATTCATGATTCAAATCATGATTCATGATTCAATTCATGATTCATGATTTGTGATTTAATTCACGATTCAATTCATGATTCATGATTCAATTCATGATTCATGATTCATGATTCAATTCATGATTCATGATTTATGATTCAATTCATGACTCATGATTCATGATTCGTGATTTAATTCATGATTCATGATTCACTTCATGATTCATTTCATGATTCATGATTTATGATTCAATTCATGATTTATGATTCGATTCAAGATTCATGATTCATGATTCGATTCATGATTCATGATTCATGAATCATGATTCGATTCATGATTCATGATTCATGAATCATGATTCGATTCATGATTCATGATTCATGATTCAATTTATGATTCGATTCATGATTCATGATTCATGAATCATGATTAAATTCATGATTCCTGATTCATTTCATGATTCATGATTCATGATTCAATTAATGATTCAATTCATGATTCCTGATTCAATTCATGATTCATGATTCATGACTCAATTCATGATTCAATTCATGATTCATGATTCAATTCATGATTCATGATTCAATTCATGATTCAATATATGATTCAATTCATGATTAATGACTCAATTCATGATTCATGATTCAATTCATGATTCATAAATTCAATATATGATTCAATTCATGATTCATGATTTATGATTTAATTCACGATTCAATTCATGATTCATGATTCAATTCATGATTCATGATTCATGATTCAATTCATGATTCATGATTTATGATTTAATTCATGATTCATGATTCAATTCATGATTCATTATATGATTCATGATTTATGATTCAATTCATGATTTATGATTCGATTCAAGATTCATGATTCATGATTCGATTCATGATTCATGAATCATGATTCGATTCATGATTTATGATTCATGATTCAATTCCTGATTCCTGATTCCTGATTCATGATTCAATTCATTATTCATGATTCAATTCATGATTCAATTCATGATTCATGATTCAATTTATGATTCATGATTCATGATTCAATTCATGATTCATGATTCAATTCATGATTCATTATTCAATTGATGATTTATGATTCAATTCATGATTCATGATTTATGATTCAATTCATGATTCATGATTCATTTAATAATTTATGATTTACGATTTAATTCATGATTTATGATTCGATTTATGATTCATGATTCATGATTCAATTCATGATTCAATTCATGATTCATGATTCAATTCATGATTCATGATTCAATTCATGATTCAATATATGATTCAATTTATGATTAATGATTCAAATAATGATTCAATATATGATTCAAGTCATGATTCATGATTCAAATCATGATTCATGATTCAATTCATGATTCATGATTCATGATTCAATTCATGATTCATGATTCAATTCATGATTCAATTCATGATTCATGATTCAATTCATGATTCATGATTCATGATTCAATTCATGACTCATGATTCTTGATTTATGATTCATGATTCAATTCATGATTCATGATTCAATTCATGACTCATGATTTTTGATTTATGAGTCATGATTTAATTAATGATTCATGATTTAATTCATGATTCATGATTCAATCCATAAATCATTTCATAATTCATGATTTACGATTCAATTCATGAATTATGATTCAATTCATGATTCATGATTCATTTCATGATTCATGATTCAATTCATGATTCATGATTCATGATTCAAATTATGATTCATGATTCAATTCATGATTAATGACTCAATTCATGATTCATGATTCAATTCATGATTCATGATTCAATATATGATTCAATTCATGATTCAAATCATGATTCATGATTCAATTCATGATTCATGATTCAATTCATGATTCATGATTTATGATTTACTTCATGATTCAATTCATGATTCATGATTCAATTCATGATGCATGATTAATGATTCAATTCATGATTCATGATTCAATTCATGATTCATGATTAATGATTCAATTCATGATTCATGATTCATGATTCAATTCATGACTCATGATTCATGATTCATGATTCATGATTTAATTCATGATTCATGATTCACTTCATGATTCATGATTCACTTCATGATTCATTTCATGATTCATGATTTATGATTCAATTCATGATTTATGATTCGATTCAAGATTCATGATTCATGATTCATGATTTGATTCATGATTCATGATTCATTTCATGATTCATGATTCAATTAATGATTCAATTCATGATTCATGATTTAATTCATGATTCATGATTCAATTCATGATTCAATTCATGATTCATGATTCAATTCATGATTCATGATTCATGATTCAATTCATGATTCATGATTTATGATTTAATTCACGATTCAATTCATGATTCATGATTCAATTTATGATTCGATTCATGATTCATGATTCATGAATCATGATTAAATTCATGATTCCTGATTCATTTCATGATTCATGATTCATGATTCAATTCATGATTCAATTCATGATTCATGATTCAATTCATGATTCATGATTCATGATTCAATTCATGATTCATGATGCAATTCATGATTCAATATATGATTTAATTCATGATTAATGACTCAATTCATGATTCATGATTCAATTCATGATTCATAAATTCAATATATGATTCAATTCATGTTTCAAATCATGATTCATGATTTAATTCATGATTCATGATTTAATTCATGATTTATGATTCACTTCATGATTCATGATTCACTTCATGATTCATTTCATGATTCATGATTTATGATTCAATTCATGATTTATGATTCGATTCAAGATTCATGATTCATGATTTGATTCATGATTCATTTCATGATTCATGATTCATTTCATGATTCATGATTCATGATTCAATTAATGATTCAATTCATGATTCATGATTTAATTCATGATTCATGATTCAATTCATGATTCAATTCATGATTCATGATTCAATTCATGATTCATGATTCATCATTCAATATATGATTCAATTCATGATTCATGATTCAAATCATGATTCATGATTCAATTCATGATTTATTATTCAATGCATGATTCATGATTCAATTCATGATTCATGATTCAATTCATGATTCATGATTCATGATTCAATTCATGATTCATGATTCAATTCATGATTCAATTCATGATTCATGATTCAATTTATGATTCATGATTCAATTCATGATTGGAATCATGATTCATGATTCATGATTCATGATTCAATTCATGAATCATGGTTCAATTCATGATTCATGATTTAATTCATGATTTATGATTCATGATTCAATTCATTATTCCTGATTCCTGATTCATGATTCATGATTCAATTCATGATTTATAAATCAATTCATGATTTAATTCATGATTCATGATTGAATTCATGATTCATGATTGAATTCATGATTCATGATTCATGATTCATGATTAGATTCATGATTCAATTCATGATTCAATTCATGATTCATGATTCAATTCATGATTCATGATTCAATTCATGATTCATTATTCAATTCATGATTCATGATTCAATTCATAAATCATGATTCATGATTCAATTCATGATTCAAGATTTATGATTCAATTCATGACTCATGATTCATGATTCACTTCATGATTCATTATATGATTCATGATTTATGATTCAATTCATGATTTATGATTCGATTCAAGATTCATTATTCATGATTCGATTCATGATTCATGATTCATGAATCATGATTCGATTCATGATTCATGATTCATGATTCAATTAATGATTCATGATTCAATTCATGATTCATGATTCATGATTCAATTCATGATTCAATTCATGATTCATGATTCAATTCAGGATTCATGATTCATGATTCAATTCATGATTCATAATTCAATTCATTATTCAATATATGATTCAATTCATGATTCATGATTCAAATCATGATTCATGATTCAATTCATGATTCATGATTCAATTCATGATTCATGATTCATGATTCAATTCATGATTCATGATTCAATTCATGATTCATGATTCAATTCATGATTCAAATCATGATTCATGATTCATGATTCATGATTCATGATTCAATTCATGATTCATGGTTCAATTCATGATTCATACTTGAATTCATGATTTATGATTCATGATTCAATTCATGATTCCTGATTCATGATTCATGATTCATGATTCAATTCATGATTCATGATTCAATTCATGATTCAATTCATGATTCATGATTCAATTTATGATTCATGATTCATGATTCAATTCATGATTCATGATTCAATTTATGATTCATTATTCAATTGATGATTTATGATTCAATTCATGATTTATGATTTATAATTCAATTCATGATTCATGATTCATTTAATAATTTATGATTTACGATTTAATTCATGATTTATGATTCGATTTATGATTCATGATTCATGATTCAATTCATGATTCAATTCATGATTCATGATTCAATTCATGATTCATGATTCAATTCATGATTCAATATATGATTCAATTTATGATTCATGATTCAAATAATGATTCAATATATGATTCAATTCATGATTCATGATTCAAATCATGATTCATGATTCAATTCATGATTCATGATTCATGATTCAATTCATGATTCAATTCATGATTCAAGATTCAATTCATGATTCATGATTCAATTCATGACTCATGATTCTTGATTTATGATTCATGATTCAATTCATGATTCATGATTCAATTCATGACTCATGATTTTTGATTTATGATTCATGATTTAATTCATGATTCATGATTCAATCCATATTTCATTTCATGATTCATGATTCATGATTCAATTCATGACTCATGATTCTTGATTTATGATTCATTTTTCATTTCATGATTCATGATTCAATTCATGATTCAATTCATGATTCATGATTCAAATTATGATTCATGATTCATGATTCAATTCATGATTAATGACTCAAATCATGATTCATGATTCAATTCATGATTCATGATTCAATATATGATTCAATTCATGATTCAAATCATGATTCATGATTCAATTCATGATTCATGATTCAATTCATGATTCATGATTTATGATTTATTTCATGATTCAATTCATGATTCATGATTCAATTCATGATGCATGATTAATGATTAAATTCATGATTCATGATTCAATTCATGATTCATGATTTATGCTTTACTTCATGATTCAATTCATGATTCATGATTCAATTCATGATTCATGATTAATGATTCAATTCATGATTCATGATTCAATTCATGACTCATGATTCATGATTCATGATTCATGATTTAATTCATGATTCATGATTCACTTCATGATTCATGATTTACTTCATGATTCATTTCATGATTCATGATTTATGATTCAATTCATGATTTATGATTCGATTCAAGATTCATGATTCATGATTCATGATTTGATTCATGATTCATGATTCATTTCATGATTCATGATTCAATTAATGATTCAATTCATGATTCATGATTCAATTCATGATTCATGATTCATGATTCAATTCATGATTCAATATATGATTCAATTCATGATTCATGATTCAAATCATGATTCATGATTCAATTCATGATTCATTATATAATTCATGATTTATGATTCATGATTCATGATTCAATTCATGATTTATGATTCAATTCATGATTTAATTCATGATTCATGATTGAATTCATGATTCATGATTCAATTCATGATTCAATTCATGATTCATGATTCATGATTCATGATTAAATTCATGATTCATGATTCAATTCATGATTCATGATTCAATTCATGATTCAATTCATGATTCATGATTCATGATTCAATTTTGATTCATGATTCAATTCATGATTCATTATTCAATTAATGATTCATGATTCATGATTCAATTCATGATTCATAAATTATGATTCATGATTCATGATTCAATTCATGATTCATGATTCAATTCATGATTCATTATTAAATTCATGATTCATGATTCAATTCATGATTCATGATTTATGATTCATGATTCAATTCATGATTCATGAATCATGATTCGATTCATGATTCATGAATCATGATTCGATTCATGATTCATGATTCAATTCATGATTCATGATTTATGATTCATGATTCAATTCATGAGTCATGAATCATGATTGGATTCATGATTCATGATTCATGATTTAATTCATGATTCATGATTTGATTCATGATTCATGAATCATGATTCTATTCATGATTCATGATTCATAAATCATGGTTCAATTCATGATTCATGAATCATGATTCAATTCATGATTCATGATTCATAAATCATGATTCGATACATGATTCATGATTCATGATTCGATTCATGATTCAATTCATGATTCAATTCATGAATCAAGATTTGATTAATGAATCATAATTCATTCCATGATTCATGATTCAGTTCATGATTCAATTCATGATTCATGATTAAATTCATGATTCATGATTCAAATTATGATTCATGATTTATGATTTATGATTCAATTTATGATTCATGAATCATGATTCGATTCATGATTCATGATTCATAAATCATGATTCATGATTCATGATTCAATTCATGATTTATGATTCATGATTCAATTCATGATTCATGAATCATGATTTGATTCATGATTCATGATTTATGATTTAATTAATGATTCATGATTCATGATTTGATTCATGATTCATGATTCATAAATCATGGTTCGATTCATGATTCATGAATCATGATTCAATTCATGATTCATGATTCATAAATCATGATTCGATTCATGATTCAAAATATGATTCAATTCATGATTCAAGATTCAAATCATAATTCATGATTCATGATTCAATTCATGATTCATGATTCAATTCATGATTCATGATTCAATTCATGATTCATGATTCATGATTCAATTCATGATTCATGATTCAATTCATGATTCATAATTCATGATACAATTCATGACTCATGATTCATGATTTATGATTCATGATTTAGTGAATGATTCATGGTTTAATTCATGATTCATGATTCAATTCATGATTCATTTCATGATTCATGATTTACGATTCAATTCATGATTTATGATTCGATTCCTGATTCATGAATCATGATTCGAATCATGATTTATGATTCATTAATCATGATTCGATTTATGATTCATGATTCATGAATCATGATTCAATTCATGATTCATGATTCAATTCATGATTCATGATTCAATTCATGATTCATGATTTGATTCATGATTCATGATTCATTTCATGATTCATGATTCAATTAATGATTCAATTCATGATTCATGATTCAATTCATGATTCATGATTCATGATTCAATTCATGATTCAATATATGATTCAATTCATGATTCATGATTCAAATCATGATTCATGATTCAATTCATGATTCATTATATAATTCATGATTCATGATTCATGATTCCTGATTCCTGATTCATGATTCATGATTCAATTCATGATTTATGATTCAATTCATGATTTAATTCATGATTCATGATTGAATTCATGATTCATGATTCAATTCATGATTCAATTCATGATTCATGATTCATGATTCATGATTAAATTCATGATTCATGATTCAATTCATGATCATTGATTCAATTCATGATTCAATTCATGATTCATGATTCATGATTCAATTTTGATTCATGATTCAATTCATGATTCATTATTCAATTAATGATTCATGATTCATGATTCAATTCATGATTCATAAATTATGATTCATGATTCATGATTCAATTCATGATTCATGATTCAATTCATGATTCAATTCATGATTCATTATTAAATTCATGATTCATGATTCAATTCATGATTCATGATTTATGATTCATGATTCAATTCATGATTCATGAATCATGATTCGATTCATGATTCATGATTCAATTCATGATTCATGATTTATGATTCATGATTCAATTCATGAGTCATGAATCATGATTGGATTCATGATTCATGATTCATGATTTAATTCATGATTCATGATTTGATTCATGATTCATGAATCATGATTCTATTCATGATTCATGATTCATAAATCATGGTTCGATTCATGATTCATGAATCATGATTCAATTCATGATTCATGATTCATAAATCATGATTCGATACATGATTCATGATTCATGATTCGATTCATGATTCAATTCATGATTCAATTCATGAATCAAGATTTGATTAATGAATCATAATTCATTCCATGATTCATGATTCAGTTCATGATTCAATTCATGATTCATGATTAAATTCATGATTCATGATTCAAATTATGATTCATGATTTATGATTTATGATTCAATTCATGATTCATGAATCATGATTCGATTCATGATTCATGATTCATAAATCATGATTCATGATTCATGATTCAATTCATGATTCATGATTTATGATTCATGATTCAATTCATGATTCATGAATCATGATTTGATTCATGATTCATGATTCATGATTTAATTCATGATTCATAATTCATGATACAATTCATGACTCATGATTCATGATTTATGATTCATGATTTAGTGAATGATTCATGGTTTAATTCATGATTCATGATTCAATTCATGATTCATTTCATGATTCATGATTTACGATTCAATTCATGATTTATGATTCGATTCCTGATTCATGAATCATGATTCGAATCATGATTTATGATTCATTAATCATGATTCGATTTATGATTCATGATTCATGAATCATGATTCAATTCATGATTCATGATTCAATTCATGATTCATGATTCAATTCATGATTCATGATTTATGATTCATGATTCATGAATCATGATTCAATTCATGATTCATGATTCATGATTCAATTCATGATTCAATTCATGATTCATGATTCAATTCATGATTCATGATTCAATTCATGATTCATGATTCATGATTCGAATCATGATTTATGATTCATTAATCATGATTCGATTTATGATTCATGATTCATGAATCATGATTCAATTCATGATTCATGATTCAATTCATGATTCATGATTCAATTCATGATTCATGATTTATGATTCATGATTCATGAATCATGATTCAATTCATGATTCATGATTCATGATTCAATTCATGATTCAATTCATGATTCATGATTCAATTCATGATTCATGATTCAATTCATGATTCATGATTCATGATTCATGATTCAATTCATGATTAATGACTCAATTCATGATTCATAATTCAATTCATGATTCAATTCATGATTAATGACTCAATTCATGATTCATAATTCAATTCATGATTCATGATTCATGATTCAAATCATGATTCATGATTCATGATTCAATTCATGATTAATGACTCAATTCATGATTCATGATTCAATTCATGATTCATAAATTCAATATATGATTCAATTCATGATTCAAATCATGATTCATGATTCAATTCATGATTCATTTCATGATTCATGATTTACGATTCAATTCATGATTTAGAATTCGATTCCTGATTCATGAATCATGATTCGAATCATGATTTATGATTCATTAATCATGATTCGATTTATGATTCATGATTCATGAATCATGATTCAATTCATGATTCATGATTCAATTCATGATTCATGATTTATGATTCATGATTCATGAATCATGATTCAATTCATGATTCATGATTCATGATTCAATTCATGATTCAATTCATGATTCATGATTCAATTCATGATTCATGATTTGATTCATGATTCATGATTCATTTCATGATTCATGATTCAATTAATGATTCAATTCATGATTCATGATTCAATTCATGATTCATGATTCATGATTCAATTCATGATTCAATATATGATTCAATTCATGATTCATGATTCAAATCATGATTCATGATTCAATTCATGATTCATTATATAATTCATGATTCATGATTCATGATTCCTGATTCCTGATTCATGATTCATGATTCAATTCATGATTTATGATTCAATTCATGATTTAATTCATGATTCATGATTGAATTCATGATTCATGATTCAATTCATGATTCAATTCATGATTCATGATTCATGATTCATGATTAAATTCATGATTCATGATTCAATTCATGATTCATGATTCAATTCATGATTCAATTCATGATTCATGATTCATGATTCAATTTTGATTCATGATTCAATTCATGATTCATTATTCAATTAATGATTCATTATTCATGATTCAATTCATGATTCATAAATTATGATTCATGATTCATGATTCAATTCATGATTCATGATTCAATTCATGATTCAATTCATGATTCATTATTAAATTCATGATTCATGATTCAATTCATGATTCATGATTTATGATTCATGATTCAATTCATGATTCATGAATCATGATTCGATTCATGATTCATGATTCAATTCATGATTCATGATTTATGATTCATGATTCAATTCATGAGTCATGAATCATGATTGGATTCATGATTCATGATTCATGATTTAATTCATGATTCATGATTTGATTCATGATTCATGAATCATGATTCTATTCATGATTCATGATTCATAAATCATGGTTCGATTCATGATTCATGAATCATGATTCAATTCATGATTCATGATTCATAAATCATGATTCGATACATGATTCATGATTCGATTCATGATTCAATTCATGATTCAATTCATGAATCAAGATTTGATTAATGAATCATAATTCATTCCATGATTCATGATTCAGTTCATGATTCAATTCATGATTCATGATTAAATTCATGATTCATGATTCACATTATGATTCATGATTTATGATTTATGATTCAATTCATGATTCATGAATCATGATTCGATTCATGATTCATGATTCATAAATCATGATTCATGATTCATGATTCAATTCATGATTCATGATTTATGATTCATGATTCAATTCATGATTCATGAATCATGATTTGATTCATGATTCATGATTCATGATTTAATTCATGATTCATGATTCATGATTTGATTCATGATTCATGATTCATAAATCATGGTTCGATTCATGATTCATGAATCATGATTCAATTCATGATTCATGATTCATAAATCATGATTCGATTCATGATTCATGATTCATGATTCGATTCATGATTCAATATATGATTCAATTCATGATTCAAGATTCAAATCATAATTCATGATTCATGATTCAATTCATGATTCATGATTCAATTCATGATTCATGATTCAATTCATGATTCATGATTCAATTCATGATTCATGATTCATGATTCAATTCATGATTCATGATTCAATTCATGATTCATAATTCATGATACAATTCATGACTCATGATTCATGATTTATGATTCATGATTTAGTGAATGATTCATGGTTTAATTCATGATTCATGATTCAATTCATGATTCATTTCATGATTCATGATTTACGATTCAATTCATGATTTATGATTCGATTCCTGATTCATGAATCATGATTCGAATCATGATTTATGATTCATTAATCATGATTCGATTTATGATTCATGATTCATGAATCATGATTCAATTCATGATTCATGATTCAATTCATGATTCATGATTCAATTCATGATTCATGATTTATGATTCATGATTCATGATTTATGATTCAATTCATGATTCATGATTCATGATTCAATTCATGATTCAATTCATGATTCATGATTCAATTCATGATTCATGATTCAATTCATGATTCATGATTCATGATTCAAATCATGATTCATGATTCATGATTCAATTCATGATTAATGACTCAATTCATGATTCATAATTCAATTCATGATTCAATTCATGATTAATGACTCAATTCATGATTCATAATTCAATTCATGATTCATGATTCATGATTCAAATCATGATTCATGATTCAATTCATGATTCATGATTCAATTCATGATTCATGATTCATGATTCAATTCATGATTCATGATTCAATTCATGATTCATAATTCATGATACAATTCATGACTCATGATTCATGATTTATGATTCATGATTTAGTGAATGATTCATGGTTTAATTCATGATTCATGATTCAATTCATGATTCATTTCATGATTCATGATTTACGATTCAATTCATGATTTATGATTCGATTCCTGATTCATGAATCATGATTCGAATCATGATTTATGATTCATTAATCATGATTCGATTTATGATTCATGATTCATGAATCATGATTCAATTCATGATTCATGATTCAATTCATGATTCATGATTCAATTCATGATTCATGATTTATGATTCATGATTCATGAATCATGATTCAATTCATGATTCATGATTCATGATTCAATTCATGATTCAATTCATGATTCATGATTCAATTCATGATTCATGATTCAATTCATGATTCATGATTCATGATTCAAATCATGATTCATGATTCATGATTCAATTCATGATTAATGACTCAATTCATGATTCATAATTCAATTCATGATTCAATTCATGATTAATGACTCAATTCATGATTCATAATTCAATTCATGATTCATGATTCATGATTCAAATCATGATTCATGATTCATGATTCAATTCATGATTAATGACTCAATTCATGATTCATGATTCAATTCATGATTCATAAATTCAATATATGATTCAATTCATGATTCAAATCATGATTCATGATTCAATTCATGATTCATGATTTATGATTTAATTCACGATTCAATTCATGATTCATGATTCAATTCATGATTCATGATTCATGATTCAATTCATGATTCATGATTTATGATTCAATTCATGACTCATGACTCATGATTCATGATTCATGATTTAATTCATGATTCATGATTCACTTCATAATTCATTTCATGATTCATGATTTATGATTCAATTCATGATTTATGATTTGATTCAAGATTCATGATTCATGATTCGATTCATGATTCATGATTCATGAATCATGATTCAATTCATGATTCATGATTCAATTTATGATTCGATTCATGATTCATGATTCATGATTTATGATTAAATTCATGATTCCTGATTCATTTCATGATTCATGATTCATGATTCAATTCATGATTCAATTCATGATTCATGATTCAATTCATGATTCATGATTCATGATTCAATTCATGATTCATGATTCAATTCATGATTCATAAATTCAATATATGATTCAATTCATGATTCAAATCATGATTCATGATTCAATTCATGATTCATGATTTATGATTTAATTCACGATTCAATTCATGATTCATGATTCAATTCATGATTCATGATTCATGATTCAATTCATGATTCATGATTTATGATTCAATTCATGACTCATTATCTGATTCATGATTTATGATTCAATTCATGATTTATGATTCACTTCATGATTCATTATCTGATTCATGATTTATGATTCAATTCATGATTTATGATTCGATTCAAGATTCATGATTCATGATTCGATTCATGATTCATGATTCATGATTCAATTAATGATTCATGATTCAATTCATGATTCATGATTCATGATTCAATTCATGATTCAATTCATGATTCATGATTCAATTCAGGATTCATGATTCATGATTCAATTCATGATTCATGATTCAATTCATGATTCAATATATGATTCAATTGATGATTCATGATTCAATATATGATTCAATTCATGATTCAAATCATGATTCATGATTCAATTCATGATTCATGATTAAATTCATGATTCATGATTTATGATTTACTTCATGATTCAATTCATGATTCATGATTCAATTCATGATGCATGATTAATGATTCAATTCATGATTCATGATTCAATTCATGATTCATGATTTATGATTTACTTCATGATTCAATTCATGATTCATGATTCAATTCATGATTCATGATTAATGATTCAATTCATGATTCATGATTCATGATTCAATTCATGACTCATGATTCATGATTCATGATTCATGTTTTAATTCATGATTCATGATTCACTTCATGATTCATGATTCACTTCATGATTCATTTCATGATTCATGATTTATGATTCAATTCATGATTTATGATTCGATTCAAGATTCATGATTCATGATTTGATTCATGATTCATGATTCATTTCATGATTCATGATTCATGATTTAATTAATGATTCAATTCATGATTCATGATTTAATTCATGATTCATGATTCAATTCATGATTCAATTCATGATTCATGATTCAATTCATGATTCATAATTCAATTCATGATTCAATATATGATTCAATTCATGATTCATGATTCAAATCATGATTCATGATTCAATTCATGATTCATTATTCAATTCATGATTCATGATTCAATTCATGATTCATGATTCAATTTATGATTCATGATTCATGATTCAATTCATGATTTATGATTCAATTCATGATTCAATTCATGATTCATGATTCAATTCATGATTCATGATTCAATTAATGATTGAAATCATGATTCATGATTCAATTCATAATTCATGGTTCAATTCATGATTCCTGATTTAATTCATGATTTATGATTCATGATTCAATTCATTATTCCTGATTCCTGATTCCTGATTCATGATTCATGATTCAATTCATGATTTATGATTCAATTCATGATTTAATTCATGATTCATGATACAATTCATGATTCATGATTCAATTCATGATTCAATTCATGATTCATGATTCATGATTAAATTCATGATTCATGATTCATTTCATGACTCATGATTCAATTCATGATTCAATTCATGATTCATGATTCAATTCATGATCCATGATTCAATTCATGATTCATTATTCAATTCATGATTCATGACTCATAAATCATGATTCATGATTCATGATTCAATTCATGATTCAATTCATGATTCATGATTCATGATTCATGATTAAATTCATGATTCATGATTCAAATCATTATTCATTATTCAATTCATGATTCAATTCATGATTCATGATTCAATTCATGATTCATGATTCAATTCATGATTCATTATTAAATTCATGATTCATGATTCAATTCATGATTCATGATTTATGATTCATGATTCAATTCATGATTCATGAATCATGATTCATGATTCATGAATCATGATTCATGATTCATGATTCAATTCATGATTCATGATTTATGATACATGATTCAATTTATGATTCATGAATCATGATTGGATTCATGATTCATGATTCATGATTTAATTCATGATTCATGAATCATGATTCTATTCATGATTCATGATTCATAAATCATGGTTCGATTCATGATTCATGAATCATGATTCAATTCATGATTCATGATTCATAAATCATTATTCAATACATGATTCATGATTCATAATTCGATTCATGATTCAATTCATGAATCAAGATTTGATTAATAATTCATAATTCATTTCATGATTCATGATTAAGTTCATGATTCAATTCATGATTTATGATTAAATTCATGATTCATGATTCAAATTATGATTCATGATTTATGATTCATGATTCAATTCATGATTCATGAATCATGATTCGATTCATGATTCATGATTCATAAATCATGATTCATGATTCATGATTCAATTCATGATTCATAATTTATGATTCATGATTCAATTCATGATTCATGAATCATGATTTGATTCATGATTCATGATTCATGATTTAATTCATGATTCATGATTCATGATTTGATTCATGATTCATGAATCATGATTAGATTCATGATTCATGATTCCTAAATCATGGTTCGATTCATGATTCATGAATCATGATTCAATTCATGATTCATGATTCATAAATCATGATTCGATTCATGATTCATGATTAATGATTCGATTCATGATTCAATATAAGATTCAATTCATGTTTCATGATTCAATTCATGATTCATAATTCAATTTATGATTCATGATTCATGAATCAATTCATGATTCATGATTCAATTCATGATTCATGAATCAATTCATGATTCATGATTCAATTCATTATACCTGATTCATGATTCATGATTCATGATTCATGATTCAATTCCTGATACATGATTCAGATCATGATTCAATTCATGATTCATGAATCAATTCATGATTCATGATTCAATTCATTATACCTGATTCATGATTCATGATTCATGATTCATGATTCAATTCCTGATACATGATTCAGATCATGATTCAATTCATGATTCATGAATCAATTCATGATTCATGATTCAATTCATTATACCTGATTCATGATTCATGATTCATGATTCATGATTCAATTCCTGATACATGATTCAGATCATGATTCAATTCATGATTCAATTCATGATTCATGATTCAATTCATGATTCATAATTCATGATACAATTCATGACTCATGATTCATGATTTATGATTCATGATTTAGTGAATGATTCATGATTCATGATTCATGATTCAATTCATGATTCATTTCATGATTCATGATTTACGATTCAATTCATGATTTATGATTCGATTCATGATTCATGAATCATGATTCGAATCATGATTTATGATTCATTAATCATGATTCGATTTATGATTCATGATTCATGAATCATGATTCAATTCATGATTCATGATTCAATTCATGATTCAATTCATGATTCATGATTCAATTCATGATTCATGATTTAATTCACGATTCAATTCATGATTCATGATTCAATTCATGATTCATGATTCATGATTCAATTCATGATTCATGATTTATGATTCAATTCATGACTCATGATTCATGATTCGTGATTTAATTCATGATTCATGATTCACTTCATGATTCATTTCATGATTCATGATTTATGATTCAATTCATGATTTATGATTCGATTCAAGATTCATGATTCATGATTCGATTCATGATTCATGATTCATGAATCATGATTCGATTCATGATTCATGATTCATGATTCAATTTATGATTCGATTCATGATTCATGAATCATGATTAAATTCATGATTCCTGATTCATTTCATGATTCATGATTCATGATTCAATTAATGATTCAATTCATGATTCCTGATTCAATTCATGATTCATGATTCATGACTCAATTCATGATTCAATTCATGATTCATGATTCAATTCATGATTCAATATATGATTCAATTCATGATTAATGACTCAATTCATGATTCATGATTCAATTCATGATTCATAAATTCAATATATGATTCAATTCATGATTCATGATTTATGATTTAATTCACGATTCAATTCATGATTCATGATTCAATTCATGATTCATGATTCATGATTCAATTCATGATTCATGATTTATGATTTAATTCATGATTCATGATTCACTTCATGATTCATTATATGATTCATGATTTATGATTCAATTCATGATTTATGATTCGATTCAAGATTCATGATTCATGATTCGATTCATGATTCATGAATCATGATTCGATTCATGATTTATGATTCATGATTCAATTCATGATTCCTGATTCCTGATTCATGATTCATGATTCAATTCATTATTCATGATTCAATTCATGATTTAATTCATGATTCATGATTCAATTTATGATTCATGATTCATGATTCAATTCATGATTCATGATTCAATTCATGATTCATGATTCAATTGATGATTTATGATTCAATTCATGATTCATGATTTATGATTCAATTCATGATTCATGATTCATTTAATAATTTATGATTTACGATTTAATTCATGATTTATGATTCGATTTATGATTCATGATTCATGATTCAATTCATGATTCAATTCATGATTCATGATTCAATTCATGATTCATGATTCAATTCATGATTCAATATATGATTCAATTTATGATTAATGATTCAAATAATGATTCAATATATGATTCAAGTCATGATTCATGATTCAAATCATGATTCATGATTCAATTCATGATTCATGATTCATGATTCAATTCATGATTCAATTCATGATTCATGATTCAATTCATGATTCATGATTCATGATTCAATTCATGACTCATGATTCTTGATTTATGATTCATGATTCAATTCATGATTCATGATTCAATTCATGACTCATGATTTTTGATTTATGAGTCATGATTTAATTAATGATTCATGATTTAATTCATGATTCATGATTCAATCCATAATT
Organism: Mixophyes fleayi; assembly: GCF_038048845.1. Classification (NCBI taxonomy): domain Eukaryota; kingdom Metazoa; phylum Chordata; class Amphibia; order Anura; family Limnodynastidae; genus Mixophyes; species Mixophyes fleayi. Next base: position 958,828 of record NW_027447498.1, on the reverse strand, counting down.
CATTTCATAATTCATGATTTATGATTCATTTCATGATTCATGATTCAATTCATAATTCATGATTCATGATTCAAATTATGATTCATGATTCATGATTCAATTCATGATTAATGACTCAATTCATGATTCATGATTCAATTCATGATTCATGATTCAATATATGATTCAATTCATGATTCAAATCATGATTCATGATTCAATTCATGATTCATGATTCAATTCATGATTCATGATTTATGATTTACTTCATGATTCAATTCATGATTCATGATTCAATTCATGATGCATGATTAATGATTCAATTCATGATTCATGATTCAATTCATGATTCATGATTAATGATTCAATTCATGATTCATGATTCAATTCATGACTCATGATTCATGATTCATGATTCATGATTTAATTCATGATTCATGATTCACTTCATGATTCATGATTCACTTCATGATTCATTTCATGATTCATGATTTATGATTCAATTCATGATTTATGATTCGATTCAAGATTCATCATTCATGATTCATGATTTGATTCATGATTCATGATTCATTTCATGATTCATGATTCATGATTCAATTAATGATTCAATTCATGATTCATGATTTAATTCATGATTCATGATTCATGATTCAATTCATGATTCAATTCATGATTCATGATTCAATTCATGATTCATGATTCATGATTCAATTCATGATTCATGATTTATGATTTAATTCACGATTCAATTCATGATTCATGATTCAATTTATGATTCGATTCATGATTCATGATTCATGAATCATGATTAAATTCATGATTCCTGATTCATTTCATGATTCATGATTCATGATTCAATTCATGATTCAATTCATGATTCATGATTCAATTCATGATTCATGATTCATGATTCAATTCATGATTCATGATGCAATTCATGATTCAATATATGATTTAATTCATGATTAATGACTCAATTCATGATTCATGATTCAATTCATGATTCATAAATTCAATATATGATTCAATTCATGTTTCAAATCATGATTCATGATTTAATTCATGATTCATGATTTAATTCATGATTTATGATTCACTTCATGATTCATGATTCACTTCATGATTCATTTCATAATTCATGATTTATGATTCAATTCATGATTTATGATTCGATTCAAGATTCATGATTCATGATTTGATTCATGATTCATGATTCATTTCATGATTCATGATTCATTTCATGATTCATGATTCATGATTCAATTAATGATTCAATTCATGATTCATGATTTAATTCATGATTCATGATTCATGATTCAATTCATGATTCAATTCATGATTCATGATTCAATTCATGATTCATGATTCATCATTCAATATATGATTCAATTCATGATTCATGATTCAAATCATGATTCATGATTCAATTCATGATTTATTATTCAATGCATGATTCATGATTCAATTCATGATTCATGATTCAATTCATGATTCATGATTCATGATTCAATTCATGATTCATGATTTGATTCATGATTCATGATTCATTTCATGATTCATGATTCATGATTCAATTCATTATTCCTGATTCCTGATTCATGATTCATGATTCAATTCATGATTTATAAATCAATTCATGATTTAATTCATGATTTATGATTGAATTCATGATTCATGATTGAATTCATGATTGAATTCATGATTCATGATTCATGATTCATGATTAAATTCATGATTCATGATTCAATTCATGATTCAATTCATGATTCATGATTCAATTCATGATTCATGATTCAATTCATGATTCATTATTCAATTAATGATTCATGATTCATAAATCATGATTCATGATTCATGATTCAATTCATGATTCATGATTCAATTCATGATTCAATTCATGCTTCATTATTAAATTCATGATTCATGATTCAATTCATGATTCATGATTTATGATTCATGATTCAATTCATGATTCATGAATCATGATTCGATTCATGATTCATGATTCATGAATCATGATTCATGATTCATGAATCATGATTCATGATTCATGATTCAATTCATGATTCATGATTTATGATTCATGATTCAATTCATGATTCATGAATCATGATTGGATTCATGATTCATGATTTAATTCATAATTCATGATTCATGATTTGATTCATGATTCATGATTCATGAATCATGATTCTATTCATGATTCATGATTCATAAATCATGGTTCGATTCATGATTCATGAATCATGATTCAATTCATGATTCATGATTCATAAATCATGATTCGATACATGATTCATGATTCATGATTCGATTCATGATTCAATTCATGATTCAATTCATGAATCAAGATTTGATTAATGATTCATAATTCATTTCATGATTCATGTTTCAGTTCATGATTCAATTCATGATTTATGATTAAATTCATGATTCATGATTCAAATTATGATTCATGATTTATGATTCATGATTCAATTCATGATTCATGAATCATGATTCGATTCATGATTCATGATTCATAAATCATGATTCATGATTCAATTCATGATTCATGATTTATGATTCATGATTCAATTCATGATTCATGAATCATGATTTGATTCATGATTCATGATTCATGATTTAATTCATGATTCATGATTCATGATTTGATTCATGATTCATGAATCATGATTCAATTCATGATTCATGATTCATAAATCATGGTTCGATTCATGATTCATGAATCATGATTCAATTCATGATTCATGTATCATAAATCATGATTCGATTCATGATTCATGATTCATGATTCGATTCATGATTCAATATATGATTCAATTCATGATTTATGATTCAATTCATGATTCATGATTCAATTCATGATTCATGTATCATAAATCATGATTCGATTCATGATTCATGATTCATGATTCGATTCATGATTCAATATATGCTTCAATTCATGATTTATGATTCAATTCATGATTCATGATTCAATTCATGATTCATGATTCATGATTTAATTCATGATTCGATTCATGATTCATGATTCAATTCCTGATACATGATTCAGATCACGATTCAATTCATGATTCATGAATCAATTCATGATTCATGATTCAATTCATTATACCTGATTCATGATTCATGATTAATGATTCATGATTCAATTCCTGATACATGATTCAGATCATGATTCAATTCATGATTCATGATTCAATTCATGATTCATGATTCAATTCATGATTCATAATTCATGATACAATTCATGACTCATGATTCATGATTTATGATTCATGATTTAGTGAATGATTCATGATTCATGATTCATGATTCAATTCATGATTCATGATTCAATTCATGATTCATGATTCAATTCATGATTCATAATTCATGATACAATTCATGACTCATGATTCATGATTTATGATTCATGATTTAGTGAATGATTCATGATTCATGATTCAATTCATGATTCATTTCATGATTCATGATATACGATTCAATTCATGATTTATGATTCGATTCATGATTCATGAATCATGATTCGAATCATGATTTATGATTCATTAATCATGATTCGATTTATGATTCATGATTCATGAATCATGATTCAATTCATGATTCATGATTCAATTCATGATTCAATTCATGATTCATGATTCAATTCAAGAATCATGATTCATGATTCAAATCATGATTCATGATTCATGATTCAATTCATGATTAATGACTCAATTCATGATTCATAATTCAATTCATGATTCATGATTCAAATCATGATTCATGATTCTTGATTTAATTCATGATTAATGACTCAATTCATGATTCATGATTCAATTCATGATTCATAAATTCAATAAACGATTCAATTCATGATTCAAATCATGATTCATGATTTAATTCATGATTCATGATTTATGATTTAATTCACGATTCAATTCATGATTCATGATTCAATTCATGATTCATGATTCATGATTCAATTCATGATTCATGATTTATGATTCAATTCATGACTCATGATTCATGATTCATGATTTAATTCATGATTCATGATTCACTTCATGATTCATTTCATGATTCATGATTTATGATTCAATTCATGATTTATGATTCGATTCAAGATTCATGATTCATGATTCGATTCATGATTCATGATTCATGAATCATGATTCGATTCATGATTCATGATTCATGATTCAATTTATGATTCGATTCATGATTCATGATTCATGAATCATGATTAAATTCATGATTCCTGATTCATGATTCATGATTCAATTAATGATTCAATTCATGATTCCTGATTCAATTCATGATTCATAATTCATGATTCAATTCATGATTCAATTCATGATTCATGATTCAATTCATGATTCATGATTCAATTCATGATTCAATATATGATTCAATTCATGATTAATGACTCAATTCATGATTCATGATTCAATTCATGATTCATAAATTCAATATATGATTCAATTCATGATTCATGATTTATGATTTAATTCACGATTCAATTCATGATTCATGATTCAATTCATGATTCATGATTCATGATTCAATTCATGATTCATGATTTATGATTTAATTCATGATTCATGATTCACTTCATGATTCATTATATGATTCATGATTTATGATTCAATTCATGATTTATGATTCGATTCAAGATTCATTATTCATGATTCGATTCATGATTCATGATTCATGATTCAATTAATGATTCATGATTCAATTCATGATTCATGATTCATGATTCATTTCATGATTCAATTCATGATTCATGATTTAATTCAGGATTCAATATATGATTCAATTCATGATTCATGATTCAAATCATGATTCATGATTCAATTCATGATTCATGATTCAATTCATGATTCATGATTCAATTCATGATTCATGATTCATGATTCGATACATGATTCATGATTCATGAATCATGATTCGATTCATGATTCATGATTCAATTTATGATTCATGATTCAATTCATGATTCATGATTCATGATTCAATTCATGATTCAATTCATGATTCATGATTCAATTCATGATTCAATATATGATTCAATTCATGATTCATGATTCAAATCATGATTCATGATTCAATTCATGATTCATGATTCAATTCATGATTCATGATTCATGATTCAATTCATGATTTATGATTCAATTCATGATTCATGATTCAATTCATGATTCAAATCATGATTCATGATTCATGATTCATGATTCATGATTCAATTCATGATTCATGGTTCAATTCATGATTCGTGATTCATACTTCAATTCATGATTTATGATTCATGATTCAATTCATGATTCCTGATTCATGATTCATGATTCATGATTCAATTCATGATTCATGATTCAATTCATGATTCAATTCTCAATTCATGATTCAATTTATGATTCATGATTCAATTCATGATTCATGATTCAATTGATGATTCATTATTCAATTGATGATTTATGATTCAATTCATGATTCATGATTTATGATTCAATTCATGATTCATGATTCATTTAATAATTTATTATTTACGATTTAATTCATGATTTATGATTCGATTTATGATTCATGATTCATGATTCAATTCATGATTCAATTCATGATTCATGATTCAATTCATGATTCAATATATGATTCAATTTATGATTCATGATTCAAATAATGATTCAATATATGATTCAATTCATGATTCATGATTCAAATCATGATTCATGATTCAATTCATGATTCCTGATTCATGATTCAATTCATGATTCAATTCATGATTCATGATTCATGATTCAAATTATGATTCATGATTCATGATTCAATTCATGATTAATGACTCAATTCATGATTCATGATTCAATTCATGATTCATGATTCAATATATGATTCAATTCATGATTCAAATCATGATTCATGATTCAATTCATGATTCATGATTCAATTCATGATTCATGATTTATGATTTACTTCATGATTCAATTCATGATTCATGATTCAATTCATGATGCATGATTAATGATTCAATTCATGATTCATGATTCAATTCATGATTCATGATTCAATTCATGATTCATGATTAATGATTCAATTCATGATTCATGATTCATGATTCAATTCATGACTCATGATTCATGATTCATGATTCATGATTTAATTCATGATTCATGATTCACTTCATGATTCATGATTCACTTCATGATTCATTTCATGATTCATGATTTATGATTCAATTCATGATTTATGATTCGATTCAAGATTCATGATTCATGATTCATGATTTGATTCATGATTCATGATTCATTTCATGATTCATGATTCATGATTCAATTAATGATTCAATTCATGATTCATGATTTAATTCATGATTCATGATTCATGATTCAATTCATGATTCAATTCATGATTCATGATTCAATTCATGATTCATGATTCATAATTCAATTCATGATTCATGATTTATGATTTAATTCACGATTCAATTCATGATTCATGATTCAATTCATTATTCGATTCATGATTCATGAGTCATGATTAAATTCATGATTCCTGATTCATTTCATGATTCATGATTCATGATTCAATTCATGATTCAATTCATGATTCATGATTCAATTCATGATTCATGATTCGTGATTCAATTCATGATTCATGATTCAATTCATGATTCAATATATGATTTAATTCATGATTAATGACTCAATTCATGATTCATGATGCAATTCATGATTCATAAATGCAATATATGATTCAATTCATGATTCAAATCATGATTCATGATTTAATTCATGATTCATGATTTAATTCATGATTTATGATTCAATTCATGATTTATGATTCGATTCAAGATTCATGATTCATGATTCAATTAATGATTCAATTCATGATTCATGATTTAATTCATGATTCATGATTCATGATTCAATTCATGATTCAATTCATGATTCATGATTCAATTCATGATTCATGATTCATGATTCAATATATGATTCAATTCATGATTCATGATTCAAATCATGATTCATGATTCAATTCATGATTCATTATTCAATTCATGATTCATGATTCAATTCATGATTCATGATTCAATTCATAATTCACGATTCATGATTCGATTCATGATTCAATTCATGATTCAATTCATGATTCATGATTCAATTTATGATTCATGATTCAATTCATGATTCATGGTTCAATTCATGATTCATGATTTAATTCATGATTTATGATTCATGATTTAATTCATTATTCCTGATTCCTGATTCATGATTCATGATTCAATTCATGATTTATAAATCAATTCATGATTTAATTCATGATTCATGATTGAATTCATGATTCATGATTCAATTCATGATTGAATTCATAATTCATGATTCATGATTCATGATTAAATTCATGATTCATGATTAAATTCATGATTCATGATTCAATTCATGATTCAATTCATGATTCATGATTTATGATTCATGATTCAATTCATGATTCATGAATCATGATTCGATTCATGATTCATGATTCATGAATCATGATTCATGATTCAATTCATGATTCATGATTTATGATTCATGATTCAATTCATGATTCATGAATCATGATTGGATTCATGATTCATGATTCATGATTTAATTCATGATTCATGATTCATGATTTGATTCATGATTCATGAATCATGATTCTATTCATGATTCATGATTCATAAATCATGGTTTGATTCATGATTCATGAATCATGATTCAATTCATGATTCATGATTCATAAATCATGATTCGATACATGATTCATGATTCATGATTCGATTCATGATTCAATTCATGATTCATAATTCATTTCATGATTCATGATTCAGTTCATGATTCAATTCATGATTTATGATTTAATTCATGATTCATGATTCAAATTATGATTCATGATTTATGATTCATGATTCAATTCATGATTCATGAATCATGATTCGATTCATGATTCATGATTCATAAATCATGATTCATGATTCATGATTCAATTCATGATTCATGATTTATGATTCATGATTCAATTCATGATTCATGAATCATGATTTGATTCATGATTCATGATTCATGATTTAATTCATGATTCATGATTCATGATTTGATTCATGATTCATGAATCATGATTCGATTCATGATTCATGATTCATAAATCATGGTTCGATTCATGATTCATGAATCATGATTCAATTCATGATTCATGTATCATAAATCATGATTCGATTCATGATTCATGATTCATGATTCGATTCATGATTCAATATATGATTCATGATTCAATATATGATTCAATTCATGATTTATGATTCAATTCATGATTCATGATTCAATTCATGATTCATGAATCAATTCATGATTCATGATTCAATTCATTATACCTGATTCATGATTCATGATTCATGATTCAATTCCTGATACATGATTCAGATCATGATTCAATTCATGATTTAATTCATGATTCATGATTCAATTCATGATTCATGATTCAATTCATGATTCATAATTCATGATACAATTCATGACTCATGATTCATGATTTATGATTCATGATTTAGTGAATGATTCATGATTCAATTCATGATTCATGATTCAATTCATGATTCATGATTCAATTCATGATTCATGATTCATGATTCAAATCATGATTCATGATTCATGATTCAATTCATGATTAATGACTCAATTCATGATTCATAATTCAATTCATGATTCAAATCATGATTCATGATTCAATTCATGATTCATGATTCATGATTCAATTCATGATTCATGATTTATGATTTAATTCACGATTCAATTCATGATTCATGATTCAATTCATGATTCATGATTTATGATTCAATTCATGACTCATGATTCATGATTCATGATTCATGATTTAATTCATGATTCATGATTCACTTCATGATTCATTTCATGATTCATAATTTATGATTCAATTCATGATTTATGATTCGATTCGAGATTCATGATTCATGATTCGATTCATGATTCATGATTCATGAATCATGATTCGATTCATGATTCATGATTCATGATTAAATTCATGATTCATGATTAAATTCATGATTCATGATTAAATTCATGATTCATGATTCAATTCATGATTCAATCCATGATTCATGATTTATGATTCATGATTCAATTCATAATTCATGAATCATGATTCGATTCATGATTCATGATTCATGAATCATGATTCATGATTCAATTCATGATTCATGATTTATGATTCATGATTCAATTCATGATTCATGAATCATGATTGGATTCATGATTCATGATTCATGATTCAATTCCTGATACATGATTCAGATCATGATTCAATTCATGATTCAATTCATGATTCATGATTCAATTCATGATTCATGATTCAATTCATGATTCATAATTCATGATACAATTCATGACTCATGATTCATGATTTATGATTCATGATTTAGTGAATGATTCATGATTCAATTCATGATTCATGATTCAATTCATGATTCATGATTCAATTCATGATTCATGATTCATGATTCAAATCATGATTCATGATTCATGATTCAATTCATGATTAATGACTCAATTCATGATTCATAATTCAATTCATGATTCAAATCATGATTCATGATTCAATTCATGATTCATGATTCATGATTCAATTCATGATTCATGATTTATGATTTAATTCACGATTCAATTCATGATTCATGATTCAATTCATGATTCATGATTTATGATTCAATTCATGACTCATGATTCATGATTCATGATTCATGATTTAATTCATGATTCATGATTCACTTCATGATTCATTTCATGATTCATGATTTATGATTCAATTCATGATTTATGATTCGATTCGAGATTCATGATTCATGATTCGATTCATGATTCATGATTCATGAATCATGATTCGATTCATGATTCATGATTCATGATTAAATTCATGATTCATGATTAAATTCATGATTCATGATTCAATTCATGATTCAATTCATGATTCATGATTTATGATTCATGATTCAATTCATAATTCATGAATCATGATTCGATTCATGATTCATGATTCATGAATCATGATTCATGATTCAATTCATGATTCATGATTTATGATTCATGATTCAATTCATGATTCATGAATCATGATTGGATTCATGATTCATGATTCATGATTTAATTCATGATTCATGATTCATGATTTGATTCATGATTCATGAATCATGATTCTATTCATGATTCATGATTCATAAATCATGGTTTGATTCATGATTCATGAATCATGATTCAATTCATGATTCATGATTCATAAATCATGATTCGATACATGATTCATGATTCATGATTCGATTCATGATTCAATTCATGATTCATAATTCATTTCATGATTCATGATTCAGTTCATGATTCAATTCATGATTTATGATTTAATTCATGATTCATGATTCAAATTATGATTCATGATTTATGATTCATGATTCAATTCATGATTCATGAATCATGATTCGATTCATGATTCATGATTCATAAATCATGATTCATGATTCATAAATCATGATTCATGATTCATGATTCAATTCATGATTCATGATTTATGATTCATGATTCAATTCATGATTCATGAATCATGATTTGATTCATGATTCATGATTCATGATTTAATTCATGATTCATGATTCATGATTTGATTCATGATTCATGAATCATGATTCGATTCATGATTCATGATTCATAAATCATGGTTCGATTCATGATTCATGAATCATGATTCAATTCATGATTCATGTATCATAAATCATGATTCGATTCATGATTCATGATTCATGATTCGATTCATGATTCAATATATGATTCATGATTCAATATATGATTCAATTCATGATTTATGATTCAATTCATGATTCATGATTCAATTCATGATTCATGAATCAATTCATGATTCAATTCATTATACCTGATTCATGATTCATGATTCATGATTCAATTCCTGATACATGATTCAGATCATGATTCAATTCATGATTCAATTCATGATTCATGATTCAATTCATGATTCATGATTCAATTCATGATTCATAATTCATGATACAATTCATGACTCATGATTCATGATTTATGATTCATGATTTAGTGAATGATTCATGATTCAATTCATGATTCATGATTCAATTCATGATTCATGATTCAATTCATGATTCATGATTCATGATTCAAATCATGATTCATGATTCATGATTCAATTCATGATTCATGATTCAATTCATGATTCATGATTTATGATTTAATTCACGATTCAATTCATGATTCATGATTCAATTCATGATTCATGATTCAATTCATGATTCATGATTTATGATTCAATTCATGACTCATGATTCATGATTCATGATTCATGATTTAATTCATGATTCATGATTCACTTCATGATTCATTTCATGATTCATGATTTATGATTCAATTCATGATTTATGATTCGATTCGAGATTCATGATTCATGATTCGATTCATGATTCATGATTCATGAATCATGATTCGATTCATGATTCATGATTCATGATTCAATTTATGATTCGATTCATGATTCATGATTCATGAATCATGATTAAATTCATGATTCCTGATTCATTTCATGATTCATGATTCAATTCATGATTCATGATTCAATTCATGATTCATGATTCATGATTCAATTCATGATTCATGATTCAATTCATGATTCATGATTCAATTCATGATTCAATATATGATTCAATTCATGATTAATGACTCAATTCATGATTCATGATTCAATTCATGATTCATAAATTCAATATATGATTCAATTCATGATTCAAATCATGATTCATGATTCAATTCATGATTCATGATTCATGATTCACTTCATGATTCATGATTCACTTCATGATTCATTTCATGATTCATGATTTATGATTCAATTCATGATTTATGATTCGATTCAAGATTCATGATTCATGATTTGATTCATGATTCATGATTCATTTCATGATTCATGATTCATGATTCAATTAATGATTCAATTCATGATTCATGATTTAATTCATGATTCATGATTCAATTCATGATTCAATTCATGATTCATGATTCAATTCATGATTCATGAATTATGATTCATGATTCAATTCATGATTCATGATTCAATTCATGATTCATGATTTATGATTCATGATTCAATTCATGATTCATGAATCATGATTCGATTCATGATTCATGATTCATGAATCATGATTCATGATTCATGATTCAATTCATGATTCATGATTTATGATTCATGATTCAATTCATGATTCATGAATCATGATTCGATTCATGATTCATGATTCATGATTCATGAATCATGATTCATGATTCATGATTCAATTCATGATTCATGATTTATGATTCATGATTCAATTCATGATTTATGAATCATGATTCGATTCATGATTCATGAATCATGATTCATGATTCATGATTCAATTCATGATTCATGATTTATGATTCATGATTCAATTCATGATTCATGAATCATGATTGGATTCATGATTCATGATTCATGATTTAATTCATGATTCATGATTCATGATTTGATTCATGATTCATGAATCATGATTCTATTCATGATTTATGATTCATAGATCATGGTTCGATTCATGATTCATGAATCCTGATTCAATTCATGATTCATGATCCATAAATCATGATTCAATTCATGATTCATGAATCATGATTCGATTCATGATTCATGATTCATGAATCATGATTCATGATTCATGATTCAATTCATGATTCATGATTTATGATTCATGATTCAATTCATGATTCATGAATCATGATTCGATTCATGATTCATGATTCATGAATCATGATTCATGATTCATGATTCAATTCATGATTCATGATTTATGATTCATGATTCAATTCATGATTTATAAATCATGATTCGATTCATGATTCATGAATCATGATTCATGATTCATGATTCAATTCATGATTCATGATTTATGATTCATGATTCAATTCATGATTCATGAATCATGATTGGATTCATGATTCATGATTCATGATTTAATTCATGATTCATGATTCATGATTTGATTCATGATTCATGAATCATGATTCTATTCATGATTTATGATTCATAGATCATGGTTCGATTCATGATTCATGAATCCTGATTCAATTCATGATTCATGATCCATAAATCATGATTCGATACATGATTCATGATTCATGATTCGATTCATGATTCAGTTCATGATTCAATTCATGATTTATGATTAAATTCATGATTCATGATTCAAATTATGATTCATGAATTATGATTCATGATTCAATTCATGATTCATGAATCATGATTCGATTCATGATTCATGATTCATAAATCATGATTCATGATTCATGATTCAATTCATGATTCATGATTTATGATTCATGATTCAATTCATGATTCATGAATCATGATTTGATTCATGATTCATGATTCATGATTTAATTCATGATTCATGATTCATGATTTGATTTATGATTCATGAATCATGATTCGATTCATGATTCATGATTCATAAATCATGGTTCGATTCATGATTCATGAATCATGATTCAATTCATGATTCATGATTCATAAATCATGATTCGATTCATGATTCATGATTCATGATTCGATTCATGATTCAATATATGATTCAATTCATGATTCATGATTCAATTCATGATTCATGATTCAATTCATGATTCATGATTTAATTCATGATTCATGATTCAATTCATGATTCATGAATCAATTCATGATTCATGATTCAATTCATGATTCATGAATCAATTCATGATTCATGAATCAATTCATGATTCATGAATCATGATTGGATTCATGATTCATGATTCATGATTTAATTCATGATTCATGATTCATGATTTGATTCATGATTCATGAATCATGATTCTATTAATGATTTATGATTCATAAATCATGGTTCGATTCATGATTCATGAATCATGATTCAATTCATGATTCATGATCCATAAATCATGATTCGATACATGATTCATGATTCATGATTCGATTCATGATTCAATTCATGATTCAATTCATGAATCAAGATTTGATTAATGATTCATAATTCATTTCATGATTCATGATTCAGTTCATGATTCAATTCATGATTTATGATTAAATTCATGATTCATGATTCAAATTATGATTCATGAATTATGATTCATGATTCAATTCATGATTCATGAATCATGATTCGATTCATGATTCATGATTCATAAATCATGATTCATGATTCATGATTCAATTCATGATTCATGATTTATGATTCATGATTCAATTCATGATTCATGAATCATGATTTGATTCATGATTCATGATTCATGATTTAATTCATGATTCATGATTCATGATTTGATTTATGATTCATGAATCATGATTCGATTCATGATTCATGATTCATAAATCATGGTTCGATTCATGATTCATGAATCATGATTCAATTCATGATTCATGATTCATAAATCATGATTTGATTCATGATTCATGATTCATGATTCGATTCATGATTCAATATATGATTCAATTCATGATTCATGATTCAATTCATGATTCATGATTCATGATTTAATTCATGATTCATGATTCAATTCATGATTCATGAATCAATTCATGATTCATGATTCAATTCATGATTCATGAATCAATTCATCATTCATGATTCAATTCATGATTCATGATTCATTTCATGATTCATGATTTATGATTCAATTCATGATTTATGATTCGATTCAAGATTCATGATTCATGATTCATGATTTGATTCATGATTCATGATTCATGATTCAATTAATGATTCAATTCATGATTCATGATTTAATTCATGATTCATGATTCAATTCATGATTCAATTCATGATTCATGATTCAATTCATGATTCATGATTCATGATTCATGATTCAATTCATGATTCATGATTTATGATTTAATTCACGATTCAATTCATGATTCATGATTCAATTCATGATTCATGATTCACTTCATGATTCATGATTTATGATTCAATTCATGATTTATGATTCGATTCAAGATTCAAGATTCATGATTCGATTCATGATTCATGAATCATGATTAAATTCATGATTCCTGATTCATTTCATGATTCATGATTCATGATTCAATTCATGATTCATGATTCAATTCATGATTCATGATTCAATTCATGATTCAATATATGATTTAATTCATGATTAATGACTCAATTCATGATTCATGATTCAATTCATGATTCATAAATTCAATATATGATTCAATTCATGATTCAAATCATGATTCATGATTTAATTCATGATTCATGATTTAATTCATGATTTATGATTCAATTCATGATTTATGATTCAATTCATGACTCATGATTAATGATTCATGATTCATGATTTAATTCATGATTCATGATTCACTTCATGATTCATTTCATGATTCATGATTTATGATTCAATTCATGATTTATGATTCAATTCATGATTCATGATTTATGATTCAATTCATGACTCATGATTCATGATTCATGATTCATGATTTAATTCATGATTCATGATTCATGATTTGATTCATGATTCATGAATCATGATTCTATTCATGATTTATGATTCATAGATCATGGTTCGATTCATGATTCATGAATCCTGATTCAATTCATGATTCATGATCCATAAATCATGATTCGATACATGATTCATGATTCATGATTCGATTCATGATTCAGTTCATGATTCAATTCATGATTTATGATTAAATTCATGATTCATGATTCAAATTATGATTCATGAATTATGATTCATGATTCAATTCGTGATTCATGAATCATGATTCGATTCATGATTCATGATTCAATTCATGATTCATGATTTATGATTCATGATTCAATTCATGATTCATGAATCATGATTTGATTCATGATTCATGATTCATGATTTAATTCATGATTCATGATTCATGATTTGATTTATGATTCATGAATCATGATTCGATTCATGATTCATGATTCATAAATCATGGTTCGATTCATGATTCATGAATCATGATTCAATTCATGATTCATGATTCATAAATCATGATTCGATTCATGATTCATGATTCATGATTCGATTCATGATTCAATATATGATTCAATTCATGATTCATGATTCAATTCATGATTCATGATTCAATTCATGATTCATGATTCATGATTTAATTCATGATTCATGATTCAATTCATGATTCATGAATCAATTCATGATTCATGATTCAATTCATGATTCATGAATCAATTCATGATTCATGAATCATGATTGGATTCATGATTCATGATTCATGATTTAATTCATGATTCATGATTCATGATTTGATTCATGATTCATGAATCATGATTCTATTCATGATTTATGATTCATAAATCATGGTTCGATTCATGATTCATGAATCATGATTCAATTCATGATTCATGATCCATAAATCATGATTCGATACATGATTCATGATTCATGATTCGATTCATGATTCAATTCATGATTCAATTCATGAATCAAGATTTGATTAATGATTCATAATTCATTTCATGATTCATGATTCAGTTCATGATTCAATTCATGATTTATGATTAAATTCATGATTCATGATTCAAATTATGATTCATGAATTATGATTCATGATTCAATTCATGATTCATGAATCATGATTCGATTCATGATTCATGATTCATAAATCATGATTCATGATTCATGATTCAATTCATGATTCATGATTTATGATTCATGATTCAATTCATGATTCATGAATCATGATTTGATTCATGATTCATGATTCATGATTTAATTCATGATTCATGATTCATGATTTGATTTATGATTCATGAATCATGATTCGATTCATGATTCATGATTCATAAATCATGGTTCGATTCATGATTCATGAATCATGATTCAATTCATGATTCATGATTCATAAATCATGATTTGATTCATGATTCATGATTCATGATTCGATTCATGATTCAATATATGATTCAATTCATGATTCATGATTCAATTCATGATTCATGATTCATGATTTAATTCATGATTCATGATTCAATTCATGATTCATGAATCAATTCATGATTCATGATTCAATTCATGATTCATGAATCAATTCATCATTCATGATTCAATTCATGATTCATGATTCATTTCATGATTCATGATTTATGATTCAATTCATGATTTATGATTCGATTCAAGATTCATGATTCATGATTCATGATTTGATTCATGATTCATGATTCATGATTCAATTAATGATTCAATTCATGATTCATGATTTAATTCATGATTCATGATTCAATTCATGATTCAATTCATGATTCATGATTCAATTCATGATTCATGATTCATGATTCATGATTCAATTCATGATTCATGATTTATGATTTAATTCACGATTCAATTCATGATTCATGATTCAATTCATGATTCATGATTCACTTCATGATTCATGATTTATGATTCAATTCATGATTTATGATTCGATTCAAGATTCAAGATTCATGATTCGATTCATGATTCATGATTCATGAATCATGATTAAATTCATGATTCCTGATTCATTTCATGATTCATGATTCATGATTCAATTCATGATTCAATTCATGATTCATGATTCAATTCATGATTCATGATTCAATTCATGATTCATGATTCAATTCATGATTCAATATATGATTTAATTCATGATTAATGACTCAATTCATGATTCATGATTCAATTCATGATTCATAAATTCAATATATGATTCAATTCATGATTCAAATCATGATTCATGATTTAATTCATGATTCATGATTTAATTCATGATTTATGATTCAATTCATGATTCATGATTTATGATTCAATTCATGACTCATGCTTAATGATTCATGATTCATGATTTAATTCATGATTCATGATTCACTTCATGATTCATTTCATGATTCATGATTTATGATTCAATTCATGATTTATGATTCAATTCATGATTCATGATTTATGATTCAATTCATGACTCATGATTCATGATTCATGATTCATGATTTAATTCATGATTCATGATTCACTTCATGATTCATTTCATGATTCATGATTTATGATTCAATTCATGATTTATGATTCGATTCAAGATTCATGATTCATTATTCGATTCATGATTCATGATTCATGAATCATGATTCGATTCATGATTCATGATTCATGATTCAATTTATGATTCGATTCATGATTCATGATTCATGAATCATGATTAAATTCATGATTCCTGATTCATTTCATGATTCATGATTCAATTCATGATTCATGATTCAATTCATGATTCATGATTCATGATTCAATTCATGATTCATGATTCAATTCATGATTCATGATTCAATTCATGATTCATGATTCAAATTATGATTCATGAATTATGATTCATGATTCAATTCATGATTCATGAATCATGATTCGATTCATGATTCATGATTCATAAATCATGATTCATGATTCATGATTCAATTCATGATTCATGATTTATGATTCATGATTCAATTCATGATTCATGATTCAAATTATGATTCATGAATTATGATTCATGATTCAATTCATGATTCATGAATCATGATTCGATTCATGATTCATGATTCATAAATCATGATTCATGATTCATGATTCAATTCATGATTCATGATTTATGATTCATGATTCAATTCATGATTCATGAATCATGATTCGATTCATGATTCATGATTCATAAATCATGGTTCGATTCATGATTCATGAATCATGATTCAATTCATGATTCATGATTCATAAATCATGATTCGATTCATGATTCATGATTCATGATTCGATTCATGATTCAATATATGATTCAATTCATGATTCATGATTCAAATCATGATTCATGATTCAATTCATGATTCATGATTTAATTCATGATTCATGATTCAATTCATGATTCATGAATCAATTCATGATTCATGAATCATGATTGGATTCATGATTCATGATTCATGATTTAATTCATGATTCATGATTCATGATTTGATTCATGATTCATGAATCATGATTCTATTCATGATTTATGATTCATAAATCATGGTTCGATTCATGATTCATGAATCATGATTCAATTCATGATTCATGATTCATGATTCAATTTATGATCCGATTCATGATTCATGATTCATGATTAAATTCATGATTCCTGATTCATTTCATGATTCATGATTCAATTCATGATTCATGATTCAATTCATGATTCATGATTCATGATTCAATTCATGATTCATGATTCAATTCATGATTCATGATTCAATTCATGATTCATGATTCAAATTATGATTCATGAATTATGATTCATGATTCAATTCATGATTCATGAATCATGATTCGATTCATGATTCATGATTCATAAATCATGATTCATGATTCATGATTCAATTCATGATTCATGATTTATGATTCATGATTCAATTCATGATTCATGATTCAAATTATGATTCATGAATTATGATTCATGATTCAATTCATGATTCATGAATCATGATTCGATTCATGATTCATGATTCATAAATCATGATTCATGATTCATGATTCAATTCATGATTCATGATTTATGATTCATGATTCAATTCATGATTCATGAATCATGATTCAATTCATGATTCATGATTCATAAATCATGATTCGATTCATGATTCATGATTCATGATTCGATTCATGATTCAATATATGATTCAATTCATGATTCATGATTCAAATCATGATTCATGATTCAATTCATGATTCATGATTTAATTCATGATTCATGATTCAATTCATGATTCATGAATCAATTCATGATTCATGAATCATGATTGGATTCATGATTCATGATTCATGATTTAATTCATGATTCATGATTCATGATTTGATTCATGATTCATGAATCATGATTCTATTCATGATTTATGATTCATAAATCATGGTTCGATTCATGATTCATGAATCATGATTCAATTCATGATTCATGATCCATAAATCATGATTCGATACATGATTCATGATTCATGATTCGATTCATGATTCAATTCATGATTCAATTCATGAATCAAGATTTGATTAATGATTCATAATTCATTTCATGATTCATGATTCAGTTCATGATTCAATTCATGATTTATGATTAAATTCATGATTCATGATTCAAATTATGATTCATGAATTATGATTCATGATTCAATTCATGATTCATGAATCATGATTCGATTCATGATTCATGATTCATAAATCATGATTCATGATTCATGATTCAATTCATGATTCATGATTTATGATTCATGATTCAATTCATGATTCATGAATCATGATTTGATTCATGATTCATGATTCATGATTTAACTCATGATTCATGATTCATGATTTGATTTATGATTCATGAATCATGATTCGATTCATGATTCATGATTCATAAATCATGGTTCGATTCATGATTCATGAATCATGATTCAATTCATGATTCATGATTCATAAATCATGATTTGATTCATGATTCATGATTCGATTCATGATTCAATATATGATTCAATTCATGATTCATGATTCAATTCATGATTCATGATTCATGATTTAATTCATGATTCATGATTCAATTCATGATTCATGAATCAATTCATGATTCATGATTCAATTCATGATTCATGAATCAATTCATGATTCATGATTCAATTCATGATTCATGATTCATTTCATGATTCATGATTTATGATTCAATTCATGATTTATGATTCGATTCAAGATTCATGATTCATGATTCATGATTTGATTCATGATTCATGATTCATGATTCAATTAATGATTCAATTCATGATTCATGATTTAATTCATGATTCATGATTCAATTCATGATTCAATTCATGATTCATGATTCAATTCATGATTCATGATTCATGATTCATGATTCAATTCATGATTCATGATTTATGATTTAATTCACGATTCAATTCATGATTCATGATTCAATTCATGATTCATGATTCACTTCATGATTCATGATTTATGATTCAATTCATGATTTATGATTCGATTCAAGATTCATGATTCATGATTCGATTCATGATTCATGATTCATGAATCATGATTAAATTCTTGATTCCTGATTCATTTCATGATTCATGATTCATGATTCAATTCATGATTCAATTCATGATTCATGATTCAATTCATGATTCATGATTCATGATTCAATTCATGATTCATGATTCAATTCATGATTCAATATATGATTTAATTCATGATTAATGACTCAATTCATGATTCATGATTCAATTCATGATTCATAAATTCAATATATGATTCAATTCATGATTCAAATCATGATTCATGATTTAATTCATGATTCATGATTTAATTCATGATTTATGATTCACTTCATGATTCATGATTCACTTCATGATTCATTTCATGATTCACTTCATGATTCATTTCATGATTCATGATTTATGATTCAATTCATGATTTATGATTCGATTCAAGATTCATGATTCATGATTTGATTCATGATTCATGATTCATTTCATGATTCATGATTAATTTCATGATTCATGATTCATGATTCAATTAATGATTCAATTCATGATTCATGATTTAATTCATGATTCATGATTCATGATTTGATTCATGATTCATGAATCATGATTCTATTCATGATTTATGATTCATAAATCATGGTTCGATTCATGATTCATGAATCATGATTCAATTCATGATTCATGATCCATGAATCATGATTCGATACATGATTCATGATTCATGATTCGATTCATGATTCAATTCATGATTCAATTCATGAATCAAGATTTGATTAATGATTCATAATTCATTTCATGATTCATGATTCAGTTCATTATTCAATTCATGATTTATGATTAAATTCATGATTCATGATTCAAATTATGATTCATGAATTATGATTCATGATTCAATTCATGATTCATGAATCATGATTCGATTCATGATTCATGATTCATAAATCATGATTCATGATTCATGATTCAATTCATGATTCATGATTTATGATTCATGATTCAATTCATGATTCATGAATCATGATTTGATTCATGATTCATGATTTAATTCATGATTCATGATTCATGATTTGATTTATGATTCATGAATCATGATTCGATTCATGATTCATTATTCATAAATCATGGTTCGATTCATGATTCATGAATCATGATTCAATTCATGATTCATGATTCATAAATCATGATTCGATTCATGATT
The DNA here is from genome assembly GCF_038048845.1 of Mixophyes fleayi. Classification (NCBI taxonomy): domain Eukaryota; kingdom Metazoa; phylum Chordata; class Amphibia; order Anura; family Limnodynastidae; genus Mixophyes; species Mixophyes fleayi. Next base: position 936,575 of record NW_027447498.1, on the reverse strand, counting down.
CATGATTCATGATTCGATTCATGATTCAATATATGATTCAATTCATGATTCATGATTCAATTCATGATTCATTATTCAATTCATGATTCATGATTTAATTCATGATTCATAATTCAATTCATGATTCATGAATCAATTCATGATTCATGATTCAATTCATGATTCATGATTCAATTCATGATTCATGAATCAATTCATGATTCATGATTCAATTCATGATTCATGATTCATTTCATGATTCATGATTTATGATTCAATTCATGATTTATGATTCGATTCAAGATTCATGATTCATGATTCATGATTTGATTCATGATTCATGATTCATGATTCAATTAATGATTCAATTCATGATTCATGATTTAATTCATGATTCATGATTCAATTCATGATTCAATTCATGATTCATGATTCAATTCATGATTCATGATTCATGATTCATGATTCAATTCATGATTCATGATTTATGATTTAATTCACGATTCAATTCATGATTCATGATTCAATTCATGATTCATGATTCATGATTCAATTCATGATTCATGATTTATGATTCAATTCATGACTCATGATTCATGATTCATGATTCATGATTTAATTCATGATTCATGATTCACTTCATGATTCATTTCATGATTCATGATTTATGATTCAATTCATGATTTATGATTCGATTCAAGATTCATGATTCATGATTCGATTCATGATTCATGATTCATGAATCATGATTAAATTCATGATTCCTGATTCATTTCATGATTCATGATTCATGATTCAATTCATGATTCAATTCATGATTCATGATTCAATTCATGATTCATGATTCAATTCATGATTCATGATTCAATTCATGATTCATGATTCAATTCATGATTCAATATATGATTTAATTCATGATTAATGACTCAATTCATGATTCATGATTCAATTCATGATTCATAAATTCAATATATGATTCAATTCATGATTCAAATCATGATTCATGATTTAATTCATGATTCATGATTTAATTCATGATTTATGATTCACTTCATGATTCATGATTTAATTCATGATTTATGATTCACTTCATGATTCATGATTCACTTCATGATTCATTTCATGATTCACTTCATGATTCATTTCATGATTCATGATTTATGATTCAATTCATGATTTATGATTCGATTCAAGATTCATGATTCATGATTTGATTCATGATTCATGATTCATTTCATGATTCATGATTCATTTCATGATTCATGATTCATGATTCAATTAATGATTCAATTCATGATTCATAATTTAATTCATGATTCATGATTCATGATTCAATTCATGATTCATGATTCAATTCATGATTCATGATTCATGATTCAATATATGATTCAATTCATGATTCATGATTCAAATCATGATTCATGATTCAATTCATGATTCATTATTCAATTCATGATTCATGATTCAATTCATGATTCATGATTCATGATTCAATTCATGATTCAATTCATGATTCATGATTCAATTTATGATTCATGATTCAATTCATGATTGGAATCATGATTCATGATTCATGATTCATGATTCAATTCATGATTCATGGTTCAATTCATGATTCATGATTTAATTCATGATTTATGATTCATGATTCAATTCATTATTCCTGATTCCTGATTCATGATTCATGATTCAATTCATGATTCAATTCATGATTCAATTCATGAATCAAGATTTGATTAATGATTCATAATTCATTTCATGATTCATGATTCAGTTCATGATTCAATTCATGATTTATGATTAAATTCATGATTCATGATTCAAATTATGATTCATGAATTATGATTCATGATTCAATTCATGATTCATGAATCATGATTCGATTCATGATTCATGATTCATAAATCATGATTCATGATTCATGATTCAATTCATGATTCATGATTTATGATTCATGATTCAATTCATGATTCATGAATCATGATTTGATTCATGATTCATGATTCATGATTTAATTCATGATTCATGATTCATGATTTGATTTATGATTCATGAATCATGATTCGATTCATGATTCATGATTCATAAATCATGGTTCGATTCATGATTCATGAATCATGATTCAATTCATGATTCATGATTCATAAATCATGATTCGATTCATGATTCATGATTCATGATTCGATTCATGATTCAATATATGATTCAATTCATGATTCATGATTCAATTCATGATTCATGATTCAATTCATGATTCATGATTCATGATTTAATTCATGATTCATGATTCAATTCATGATTCATGAATCAATTCATGATTCATGATTCATGATTCAATTCATGATTCATGAATCATGATTGGATTCATGATTCATGATTCATGATTTAATTCATGATTCATGATTCATGATTTGATTCATGATTCATGAATCATGATTCTATTCATGATTTATGATTCATAAATCATGGTTCGATTCATGATTCATGAATCATGATTCAATTCATGATTCATGATCCATAAATCATGATTCGATACATGATTCATGATTCATGATTCGATTCATGATTCAATTCATGATTCAATTCATGAATCAAGATTTGATTAATGATTCATAATTCATTTCATGATTCATGATTCAGTTCATGATTCAATTCATGATTTATGATTAAATTCATGATTCATGATTCAAATTATGATTCATGAATTATGATTCATGATTCAATTCATGATTCATGAATCATGATTCGATTCATGATTCATGATTCATAAATCATGATTCATGATTCATGATTCAATTCATGATTCATGATTTATGATTCATGATTCAATTCATGATTCATGAATCATGATTTGATTCATGATTCATGATTCATGATTTAATTCATGATTCATGATTCATGATTTGATTTATGATTCATGAATCATGATTCGATTCATGATTCATTATTCATAAATCATGGTTCGATTCATGATTCATGAATCATGATTCAATTCATGATTCATGATTCATAAATCATGATTCGATTCATGATTCATGATTCATGATTCGATTCATGATTCAATATATGATTCAATTCATGATTCATGATTCAATTCATGATTCATTATTCAATTCATGATTCATGATTTAATTCATGATTCATAATTCAATTCATGATTCATGAATCAATTCATGATTCATGATTCAATTCATGATTCATGATTCAATTCATGATTCATGAATCAATTCATGATTCATGATTCAATTCATGATTCATGATTCATTTCATGATTCATGATTTATGATTCAATTCATGATTTATGATTCGATTCAAGATTCATGATTCATGATTCATGATTTGATTCATGATTCATGATTCATGATTCAATTAATGATTCAATTCATGATTCATGATTTAATTCATGATTCATGATTCAATTCATGATTCAATTCATGATTCATGATTCAATTCATGATTCATGATTCATGATTCATGATTCAATTCATGATTCATGATTTATGATTTAATTCACGATTCAATTCATGATTCATGATTCAATTCATGATTCATGATTCATGATTCAATTCATGATTCATGATTTATGATTCAATTCATGACTCATGATTCATGATTCATGATTCATGATTTAAATCATGATTCATGATTCACTTCATGATTCATGATTTATGATTCAATTCATGATTTATGATTCGATTCAAGATTCATGATTCATGATTCGATTCATGATTCATGATTCATGAATCATTATTAAATTCATGATTCCTGATTCATTTCATGATTCATGATTCATGATTCAATTCATGATTCAATTCATGATTCATGATTCAATTCATGATTCATGATTCAATTCATGATTCATGATTCAATTCATGATTCAATATATGATTTAATTCATGATTAATGACTCAATTCATGATTCATGATTCAATTCATGATTCATAAATTCAATATATGATTCAATTCATGATTCAAATCATGATTCATGATTTAATTCATGATTCATGATTTAATTCATGATTTATGATTCACTTCATGATTCATGATTCACTTTATGATTCATTTCATGATTCACTTCATGATTCATTTCATGATTCATGATTTATGATTCAATTCATGATTTATGATTCGATTCAAGATTCATGATTCATGATTTGATTCATGATTCATGATTCATTTCATGATTCATGATTCATTTCATGATTCATGATTCATGATTCAATTAATGATTCAATTCATGATTCATAATTTAATTCATGATTCATGATTCATGATTCAATTCATGATTCATGATTCAATTCATGATTCATGATTCATGATTCAATATATGATTCAATTCATGATTCATGATTCAAATCATGATTCATGATTCAATTCATGATTCATTATTCAATTCATGATTCATGATTCAATTCATGATTCATGATTCATGATTCAATTCATGATTCAATTCATGATTCATGATTCAATTTATGATTCATGATTCAATTCATGATTGGAATCATGATTCATGATTCATGATTCATGATTCAATTCATGATTTATGATTCGATTCAAGATTCATGATTCATGATTCATGATTTGATTCATGATTCATGATTCATGATTCAATTAATGATTCAATTCATGATTCATGATTTAATTCATGATTCATGATTCAATTCATGATTCAATTCATGATTCATGATTCAATTCATGATTCATGATTCATGATTCATGATTCAATTCATGATTCATGATTTATGATTTAATTCACGATTCAATTCATGATTCATGATTCAATTCATGATTCATGATTCATGATTCAATTCATGATTCATGATTTATGATTCAATTCATGACTCATGATTCATGATTCATGATTCATGATTTAATTCATGATTCATGATTCACTTCATGATTCATGATTTATGATTCAATTCATGATTTATGATTCGATTCAAGATTCATGATTCATGATTCGATTCATGATTCATGATTCATGAATCATTATTAAATTCATGATTCCTGATTCATTTCATGATTCATGATTCATGATTCAATTCATGATTCAATTCATGATTCATGATTCAATTCATGATTCATGATTCAATTCATGATTCATGATTCAATTCATGATTCAATATATGATTTAATTCATGATTAATGACTCAATTCATGATTCATGATTCAATTCATGATTCATAAATTCAATATATGATTCAATTCATGATTCAAATCATGATTCATGATTTAATTCATGATTCATGATTTAATTCATGATTTATGATTCACTTCATGATTCATGATTCACTTTATGATTCATTTCATGATTCACTTCATGATTCATTTCATGATTCATGATTTATGATTCAATTCATGATTTATGATTCGATTCAAGATTCATGATTCATGATTTGATTCATGATTCATGATTCATTTCATGATTCATGATTCATTTCATGATTCATGATTCATGATTCAATTAATGATTCAATTCATGATTCATAATTTAATTCATGATTCATGATTCATGATTCAATTCATGATTCATGATTCAATTCATGATTCATGATTCATGATTCAATATATGATTCAATTCATGATTCATGATTCAAATCATGATTCATGATTCAATTCATGATTCATTATTCAATTCATGATTCATGATTCAATTCATGATTCATGATTCATGATTCAATTCATGATTCAATTCATGATTCATGATTCAATTTATGATTCATGATTCAATTCATGATTGGAATCATGATTCATGATTCATGATTCATGATTCAATTCATGATTCATGGTTCAATTCATGATTCATGATTTAATTCATGACTTATGATTCATGATTCAATTCATTATTCCTGATTCCTGATTCATGATTCATGATTCAATTCATGATTCAATTCATGATTCAATTCATGAATCAAGATTTGATTAATGATTCATAATTCATTTCATGATTCATGATTCAGTTCATGATTCAATTCATGATTTATGATTAAATTCATGATTCATGATTCAAATTATGATTCATGAATTATGATTCATGATTCAATTCATGATTCATGAATCATGATTCGATTCATGATTCATGATTCATAAATCATGATTCATGATTCATGATTCAATTCATGATTCATGATTTATGATTCATGATTCAATTCATGATTCATGAATCATGATTTGATTCATGATTCATGATTCATGATTTAATTCATGATTCATGATTCATGATTTGATTTATGATTCATGAATCATGATTCGATTCATGATTCATGATTCATAAATCATGGTTCGATTCATGATTCATGAATCATGATTCAATTCATGATTCATGATTCATAAATCATGATTCGATTCATGATTCATGATTCATGATTCGATTCATGATTCAATATATGATTCAATTCATGATTCATGATTCAATTCATGATTCATGATTCAATTCATGATTCATGATTCATGATTTAATTCATGATTCATGATTCAATTCATGATTCATGAATCAATTCATGATTCATGATTCATGATTCAATTCATGATTCATGAATCATGATTGGATTCATGATTCATGATTCATGATTTAATTCATGATTCATGATTCATGATTTGATTCATGATTCATGAATCATGATTCTATTCATGATTTATGATTCATAAATCATGGTTCGATTCATGATTCATGAATCATGATTCAATTCATGATTCATGATCCATAAATCATGATTCGATACATGATTCATGATTCATGATTCGATTCATGATTCAATTCATGATTCAATTCATGAATCAAGATTTGATTAATGATTCATAATTCATTTCATGATTCATGATTCAGTTCATGATTCAATTCATGATTTATGATTAAATTCATGATTCATGATTCAAATTATGATTCATGAATTATGATTCATGATTCAATTCATGATTCATGAATCATGATTCGATTCATGATTCATGATTCATAAATCATGATTCATGATTCATGATTCAATTCATGATTTATGATTCATGATTCAATTCATGATTCATGAATCATGATTTGATTCATGATTCATGATTCATGATTTAATTCATGATTCATGATTCATGATTTGATTTATGATTCATGAATCATGATTCGATTCATGATTCATGATTCATAAATCATGGTTCGATTCATGATTCATGAATCATGATTCAATTCATGATTCATGATTCATAAATCATGATTCGATTCATGATTCATGATTCATGATTCGATTCATGATTCAATATATGATTCAATTCATGATTCATGATTCAATTCATGATTCAATTCATGATTCATGATTCAATTCATGATTCATGATTCATGATTTAATTCATGATTCATGATTCAATTCATGATTCATGAATCAATTCATGATTCATGATTCAATTCATGATTCATTTCATGATTCATGATTCATGATTCAATTCATGATTCATGATTCATTTCATGATTCATGATTTATGATTCAATTCATGATTTATGATTCGATTCAAGATTCATGATTCATGATTCATGATTTGATTCATGATTCATGATTCATGATTCAATTAATGATTCAATTCATGATTCATGATTTAATTCATGATTCATGATTCAATTCATGATTCATGATTCAATTCATGATTCATGATTCATGATTCAATTCATGATTCATGATTTATGATTTAATTCACGATTCAATTCATGATTCATGATTCAATTCATGATTCATGATTCATGATTCAATTCATGATTCATGATTTATGATTCAATTCATGACTCATGATTCATGATTCATGATTCATGATTTAATTCATGATTCATGATTCACTTCATGATTCATTTCATGATTCATGATTTATGATTCAATTCATGATTTATGATTCGATTCAAGATTCATGATTCAATTCATGATTCAATATATGATTTAATTCATGATTAATGACTCAATTCATGATTCATGATTCAATTCATGATTCATAAATTCAATATATGATTCAATTCATGATTCAAATCATGATTCATGATTTAATTCATGATTCATGATTTAATTCATGATTTATGATTCACTTCATGATTCATGATTCACTTCATGATTCATTTCATGATTCATGATTTATGATTCAATTCATGATTTATGATTCGATTCAAGATTCATGATTCATTTCATGATTCATGATTCATTTCATGATTCATGATTCATGATTCAATTAATGATTCAATTCATGATTCATGATTTAATTCATGATTCATGATTCATGATTTGATTCATGATTCATGAATCATGATTCTATTCATTATTTATGATTCATAAATCATGGTTCGATTCATGATTCATGAATCATGATTCAATTCATGATTCATGATCCATAAATCATGATTCGATTCATGATTCAATTCATGATTCAATTCATGAATCAAGATTTGATTAATGATTCATAATTCATTTCATGATTCATGATTCAGTTCATTATTCAATTCATGATTTATGATTAAATTCATGATTCATGATTCAAATTATGATTCATGAATTATGATTCATGATTCAATTCATGATTCATGAATCATGATTCGATTCATGATTCATGATTCATAAATCCTGATTCATGATTCATGATTCAATTCATGATTCATGATTTATGATTCATGATTCAATTCATGATTCATGAATCATGATTTGATTCATGATTCATGATTCATGATTTAATTCATGATTCATGATTCATGATTTGATTTATGATTCATGAATCATGATTCGATGCATGATTCATGATTCATAAATCATGGTTCGATTCATGATTCATGAATCATGATTCAATTCATGATTCATGATTCATAAATCATGATTCGATTCATGATTCATGATTCGATTCATGATTCAATATATGATTCAATTCATGATTCATGATTCAATTCATGATTCATTATTCAATTCATGATTCATGATTCATGATTTAATTCATGATTCATAATTCAATTCATGATTCATGAATCAATTCATGATTCATGATTCAATTCATGATTCATGAATCAATTCATGATTCATGATTCAATTCATGATTCATGATTCATTTCATGATTCATGATTTATGATTCAATTCATGATTTATGATTCGATTCAAGATTCATGATTCATGATTCATGATTTGATTCATGATTCATGATTCATGATTCATGATTCAATTAATGATTCAATTCATGATTCATGATTTAATTCATGATTCATGATTCAATTCATGATTCAATTCATGATTCATGATTCAATTCATGATTCATGATTCATGATTCATGATTCATGATTCAATTCATGATTCATGATTTATGATTTAATTCACGATTCAATTCATGATTCATGATTCAATTCATGATTCATGATTCATGATTCAATTCATGATTCATGATTTATGATTCAATTCATGACTCATGATTCATGATTCATGATTCATGATTTAATTCATGATTCATGATTCACTTCATGATTCATTTCATGATTCATGATTTATGATTCAATTCATGATTTACGATTTGATTCAAGATTCATGATTCATGATTCGATTCATGATTCATGATTCATGAATCATGATTAAATTCATGATTCCTGATTCATTTCATGATTCATGATTCATGATTCAATTCATGATTCAATTCATGATTCATGATTCAATTCATGATTCATGATTCAATTCATGATTCATGATTCGATTCATGATTCATGATTCAATTCATGATTCATGATTCAATTCATGATTCATGATTTATGATTCATGATTCAATTCATGATTCATGAATCATGATTTGATTCATGATTCATGATTCATGATTTAATTCATGATTCATGATTCATGATTTGATTTATGATTCATGAATCATGATTCGATTCATGATTCATGATTCATAAATCATGGTTCGATTCATGATTCATGAATCATGATTCAATTCATGATTCATGATTTATAAATCATGATTCGATTCATGATTCATGATTCATGATTCGATTCATGATTCAATATATGATTCAATTCATGATTCATGATTCAATTCATGATTCATGATTCATGATTTAATTCATGATTCATGATTCAATTCATGATTCATGAATCAATTCATGATTCATGATTCAATTCATGATTCATGAATCAATTCATGATTCATGAATCATGATTGGATTCATGATTCATGATTCATGATTTAATTCATGATTCATGATTTGATTCATGATTCATGAATCATGATTCTATTCATGATTTATGATTCATAAATCATGGTTCGATTCATGATTCATGAATCATGATTCAATTCATGATTCATGATCCATAAATCATGATTTGATACATGATTCATGATTCATGATTCGATTCATGATTCAATTCATGATTCAATTCATGAATCAAGATTTGATTAATGATTCATAATTCATTTCATGATTCATGATTCAGTTCATGATTCAATTCATGATTTATGATTAAATTCATGATTCATGATTCAAATTATGATTCATGAATTATGATTCATGATTCAATTCATGATTCATGAATCATGATTCGATTCATGATTCATGATTCATAAATCATGATTCATGATTCATGATTCAATTCATGATTCATGATTTATGATTCATGATTCAATTCATGATTCATGAATCATGATTTGATTCATGATTCATGATTCATGATTTAATTCATGATTCATGATTCATGATTTGATTTATGATTCATGAATCATGATTCGATTCATGATTCATGATTCATAAATCATGGTTCGATTCATGATTCATGAATCATGATTCAATTCATGATTCATGATTCATAAATCATGATTCGATTCATGATTCATGATTCATGATTCGATTCATGATTCAATATATGATTCAATTCATGATTCATGATTCAATTCATGATTCATGATTCATGATTTAATTCATGATTCATGATTCAATTCATGATTCATGAATCAATTCATGATTCATGATTCAATTCATGATTCATGAATCAATTCATGATTCATGATTCAATTCATGATTCATGATTCATTTCATGATTCATGATTTATGATTCAATTCATGATTTATGATTCGATTCAAGATTCATGATTCATGATTCATGATTTGATTCATGATTCATGATTCATGATTCAATTAATGATTCAATTCATGATTCATGATTTAATTCATGATTCATGATTCAATTCATGATTCAATTCATGATTCATGATTCAATTCATGATTCATGATTCATGATTCAATTCATGATTCATGATTTATGATTTAATTCACGATTCAATTCATGATTCATGATTCAATTCATGATTCATGATTCACTTCATGATTCATTTCATGATTCATGATTTATGATTCAATTCATGATTTATGATTCGATTCAAGATTCATGATTCATGATTCGATTCATGATTCATGATTCATGAATCATGATTAAATTCATGATTCCTGATTCATTTCATGATTCATGATTCATGATTCAATTCATGATTCAATTCATGATTCATGATTCAATTCATGATTCATGATTCATGATTCAATTCATGATTCATGATTCAATTCATGATTCAATATATGATTTAATTCATGATTAATGACTCAATTCATGATTCATGATTCAATTCATGATTCCTAAATTCAATATATGATTCAATTCATGATTCAAATCATGATTCATGATTTAATTCATGATTCATGATTTAATTCATGATTCATGATTTAATTCATGATTTATGATTCACTTCATGATTCATGATTCACTTCATGATTCATTTCATGATTCATGATTTATGATTCAATTCATGATTTATGATTCGATTCAAGATTCATGATTCATGATTTGATTCATGATTCATGATTCATTTCATGATTCATGATTAATTTCATGATTCATGATTCATGATTAATTTCATGATTCATGATTCATGATTCAATTAATGATTCAATTCATGATTCATGATTTAATTCATGATTCATGATTCATGATTTGATTCATGATTCATGAATCATGATTCAATTCATGATTCATGATCCATAAATCATGATTTGATACATGATTCATGATTCATGATTCGATTCATGATTCAATTCATGATTCAATTCATGAATCAAGATTTGATTAATGATTCATAATTCATTTCATGATTCATGATTCAGTTCATGATTCAATTCATGATTTATGATTAAATTCATGATTCATGATTCAAATTATGATTCATGAATTATGATTCATGATTCAATTCATGATTCATGAATCATGATTCGATTCATGATTCATGATTCATAAATCATGATTCATGATTCATGATTCAATTCATGATTCATGATTTATGATTCATGATTCAATTCATGATTCATGAATCATGATTTGATTCATGATTCATGATTCATGATTTAATTCATGATTCATGATTCATGATTTGATTTATGATTCATGAATCATGATTCGATTCATGATTCATGATTCATAAATCATGGTTCGATTCATGATTCATGAATCATGATTCAATTCATGATTCATGATTCATAAATCATGATTCGATTCATGATTCATGATTCATGATTCGATTCATGATTCAATATATGATTCAATTCATGATTCATGATTCAATTCATGATTCATGATTCATGATTTAATTCATGATTCATGATTCAATTCATGATTCATGAATCAATTCATGATTCATGATTCAATTCATGATTCATGAATCAATTCATGATTCATGATTCAATTCATGATTCATGATTCATTTCATGATTCATGATTTATGATTCAATTCATGATTTATGATTCGATTCAAGATTCATGATTCATGATTCATGATTTGATTCATGATTCATGATTCATGATTCAATTAATGATTCAATTCATGATTCATGATTTAATTCATGATTCATGATTCAATTCATGATTCAATTCATGATTCATGATTCAATTCATGATTCATGATTCATGATTCAATTCATGATTCATGATTTATGATTTAATTCACGATTCAATTCATGATTCATGATTCAATTCATGATTCATGATTCACTTCATGATTCATTTCATGATTCATGATTTATGATTCAATTCATGATTTATGATTCGATTCAAGATTCATGATTCATGATTCGATTCATGATTCATGATTCATGAATCATGATTAAATTCATGATTCCTGATTCATTTCATGATTCATGATTCATGATTCAATTCATGATTCAATTCATGATTCATGATTCAATTCATGATTCATGATTCATGATTCAATTCATGATTCATGATTCAATTCATGATTCAATATATGATTTAATTCATGATTAATGACTCAATTCATGATTCATGATTCAATTCATGATTCCTAAATTCAATATATGATTCAATTCATGATTCAAATCATGATTCATGATTTAATTCATGATTCATGATTTAATTCATGATTCATGATTTAATTCATGATTTATGATTCACTTCATGATTCATGATTCACTTCATGATTCATTTCATGATTCATGATTTATGATTCAATTCATGATTTATGATTCGATTCAAGATTCATGATTCATGATTTGATTCATGATTCATGATTCATTTCATGATTCATGATTAATTTCATGATTCATGATTCATGATTAATTTCATGATTCATGATTCATGATTCAATTAATGATTCAATTCATGATTCATGATTTAATTCATGATTCATGATTCATGATTTGATTCATGATTCATGAATCATGATTCTATTCATGATTTATGATTCATAAATCATGGTTCGATTCATGATTCATGAATCATGATTCAATTCATGATTCATGATCCATAAATCATGATTCGATACATGATTCATGATTCATGATTCGATTCATGATTCAATTCATGATTCAATTCATGAATCAAGATTTGATTAATGATTCATAATTCATTTCATGATTCATGATTCAGTTCATTATTCAATTCATGATTTATGATTAAATTCATGATTCATGATTCATAATTCATTTCATGATTCATGAATTATGATTCATGATTCAATTCATGATTCATGAATCATGATTCGATTCATGATTCATGATTCATAAATCATGATTCATGATTCATGATTCAATTCATGATTCATGATTTATGATTCATGATTCAATTCATGATTCATGAATCATGATTTGATTCATGATTCATGATTCATGATTTAATTCATGATTCACGATTCATGATTTGATTTATGATTCATGAATCATGATTCAATTCATGATTCATGATTCATAAATCATGATTCGATTCATGATTCATGATTCGATTCATGATTCAATATATGATTCAATTCATGATTCATGATTCAATTCATGATTCATTATTCAATTCATGATTCATGATTCATGATTTAATTCATGATTCATAATTCAATTCATGATTCATGAATCAATTCATGATTCAATTCATGATTCATGAATCAATTCATGATTCATGATTCAATTCATGATTCATGATTCATTTCATGATTCATGATTTATGATTCAATTCATGATTTATGATTCGATTCAAGATTCATGATTCATGATTCAATTAATGATTCAATTCATGATTCATGATTTAATTCATGATTCATGATTCAATTCATGATTCAATTCATGATTCATGATTCAATTCATGATTCATGATTCATGATTCATGATTCATGATTCAATTCATGATTCATGATTTATGATTTAATTCACGATTCAATTCATGATTCATGATTCAATTCATGATTCATGATTCATGATTCAATTCATGATTCATGATTTATGATTCAATTCATGACTCATGATTCATGATTCATGATTCATGATTTAATTCATGATTCATGATTCACTTCATGATTCATTTCATGATTCATGATTTATGATTCAATTCATGATTTATGATTTGATTCAAGATTCATGATTCGATTCATGATTCATGATTCATGAATCATGATTAAATTCATGATTCCTGATTCATTTCATGATTCATGATTCATGATTCAATTCATGATTCAATTCATGATTCATGATTCAATTCATGATTCATGATTCAATTCATGATTCATGATTCAATTCATGATTCAATATATGATTTAATTCATGATTAATGACTCAATTCATGATTCATGATTCAATTCATGATTCATAAATTCAATATATGATTCAATTCATGATTCAAATCATGATTCATGATTTAATTCATGATTCATGATTTAATTCATGATTTATGATTCACTTCATGATTCATGATTCACTTCATAATTCATTTCATGATTCACTTCATGATTCATCTCATGATTCATGATTTATGATTCAATTCATGATTTATGATTCGATTCAAGATTCATGATTCATGATTTGATTCATGATTCATTTCATGATTCATGATTCATTTTATGATTCATGATTCATGATTCAATTAATGATTCAATTCATGATTCATAATTTAATTCATGATTCATGATTCATGATTCAATTCATGATTCATGATTCAATTCATGATTCATGATTCAATATATGATTCAATTCATGATTCATGATTCAAATCATGATTCATGATTCAATTCATGATTCATTATTCAATTCATGATTCAATTCATGATTCATGATTCATGATTCAATTCATGATTCAATTCATGATTCATGATTCAATTTATGATTCATGATTCAATTCATGATTGGAATCATGATTCATGATTCATGATTCATGATTCAATTCATGATTCGTGGTTCAATTCATGATTCATGATTTAATTCATGATTTATGATTCATGATTCAATTCATTATTCCTGATTCCTTATTCATGATTCATGATTCAATTCATGATTCAATTCATGATTCAATTCATGAATCAAGATTTGATTAATGATTCATAATTAATTTCATGATTCATGATTCAGTTCATGATTCAATTCATGATTTATGATTAAATTCATGATTCATGATTCAAATTATGATTCATGAATTATGATTCATGATTCAATTCATGATTCATGAATCATGATTCGATTCATGATTCATGATTCATAAATCATGATTCATGATTCATGATTCAATTCATGATTCATGATTTATGATTCATGATTCAATTCATGATTCATGAATCATGATTTGATTCATGATTCATGATTCATGATTTAATTCATGATTCATGATTCATGATTTGATTTATGATTCATGAATCATGATTCGATTCATGATTCATGATTCATAAATCATGGTTCGATTCATGATTCATGAATCATGATTCAATTCATGATTCATGATTCATAAATCATGATTCGATTCATGATTCATGATTCATGATTCGATTCATGATTCAATATATGATTCAATTCATGATTCATGATTCAATTCATGATTCATGATTCAATTCATGATTCATGATTCATGATTTAATTCATGATTCATGATTCAATTCATGATTCATGAATCAATTCATGATTCATGATTCAATTCATGATTCATGAATCATGATTGGATTCATGATTCATGATTCATGATTTAATTCATGATTCATGATTCATGATTTGATTCATGATTCATGAATCATGATTCTATTCATGATTTATGATCCATAAATCATGATTCGATACATGATTCATGATTCATGATTCGATTCATGATTCATGAATCATGATTGGATTCATGATTCATGATTCATGATTTAATTCATGATTCATAAATCATGGTTCGATTCATGATTCATGAATCATGATTCAATTCATGATTCATGATCCATAAATCATGATTCGATACATGATTCATGATTCATGATTCGATTCATGATTCAATTCATGATTCAATTCATGAATCAAGATTTGATTAATGATTCATAATTCATTTCATGATTCATGATTCAGTTCATGATTCAATTCATGATTTATGATTAAATTCATGATTCATGATTCAAATTATGATTCATGAATTATGATTCATGATTCAATTCATGATTCATGAATCATGATTCGATTCATGATTCATGATTCATAAATCATGATTCATGATTCATGATTCAATTCATGATTCATGATTTATGATTCATGATTCAATTCATGATTCATGAATCATGATTTGATTCATGATTCATGATTCATGATTTAATTCATGATTCATGATTCATGATTTGATTTATGATTCATGAATCATGATTCGATTCATGATTCATGATTCATAAATCATGGTTCGATTCATGATTCATGAATCATGATTCAATTCATGATTCATGATTCATAAATCATGATTCGATTCATGATTCATGATTCATGATTCACTTCATGATTCATTTCATGATTCACTTCATGATTCATTTCATGATTCATGATTTATGATTCAATTCATGATTTATGATTCGATTCAAGATTCATGATTCATGATTTGATTCATGATTCATGATTCATTTCATGATTCATGATTCATTTCATGATTCATGATTCATGATTCAATTAATGATTCAATTCATGATTCATAATTTAATTCATGATTCATGATTCAATTCATGATTCATGATTCAATTCATGATTCATGATTCAATATATGATTCAATTCATGATTCATGATTCAAATCATGATTCATGATTCAATTCATGATTCATTATTCAATTCATGATTCATGATTCAATTCATGATTCATGATTCATGATTCAATTCATGATTCAATTCATGATTCATGATTCAATTTATGATTCATGATTCAATTCATGATTGGAATCATAATTCATGATTCATGATTCATGATTCAATTCATGATTCATGGTTCAATTCATGATTCATGATTTAATTCATGATTCATGATTCATGATTCAATTCATGATTCATGATTTATGATTCATGATTCAATTCATGATTCATGAATCATGATTTGATTCATGATTCATGATTTAATTCATGATTCATAATTCATGATTTGATTTATGATTCATGAATCATGATTCGATTCATGATTCATGATTCATAAATCATGGTTCGATTCATGATTCATGAATCATGATTCAATTCATGATTCATGATTCATAAATCATGATTCGATTCATGATTCATGATTCATGATTCACTTCATGATTCATTTCATGATTCACTTCATGATTCATTTCATGATTCATGATTTATGATTCAATTCATGATTTATGATTCGATTCAAGATTCATGATTCATGATTTGATTCATGATTCATGATTCATTTCATGATTCATGATTCATTTCATGATTCATGATTCAATTAATGATTCAATTCATGATTCATAATTTAATTCATGATTCATGATTCAATTCATGATTCATGATTCAATTCATGATTCATGATTCAATATATGATTCAATTCATGATTCATGATTCAAATCATGATTCATGATTCAATTCATGATTCATTATTCAATTCATGATTCATGATTCAATTCATGATTCATGATTCATGATTCAATTCATGATTCAATTCATGATTCATGATTCAATTTATGATTCATGATTCAATTCATGATTGGAATCATAATTCATGATTCATGATTCATGATTCAATTCATGATTCATGGTTCAATTCATGATTCATGATTTAATTCATGATTTATGATTCATGATTCAATTCATTATTCCTGATTCCTGATTCATGATTCATGATTCAATTCATGATTCAATTCATGATTCAATTCATGAATCAAGATTTGATTAATGATTCATAATTCATTTCATGATTCATGATTCAGTTCATGATTCAATTCATGATTTATGATTAAATTCATGATTCATGATTCAAATTATGATTCATGAATTATGATTCATGATTCAATTCATGATTCATGAATCATGATTCGATTCATGATTCATGATTCATAAATCATGATTCATGATTCATGATTCAATTCATGATTAATGATTTATGATTCATGATTCAATTCATGATTCATGAATCATGATTTGATTCATGATTCATGATTCATGATTTAATTCATGATTCATGATTCATGATTTGATTTATGATTCATGAATCATGATTCGATTCATGATTCATGATTCATAAATCATGGTTCGATTCATGATTCATGAATCATGATTCAATTCATGATTCATGATTCATAAATCATGATTCGATTCATGATTCATGATTCATGATTCGATTCATGATTCAATATATGATTCAATTCATGATTCATGATTCAATTCATGATTCATGATTCAATTCATGATTCATGATTCATGATTTAATTCATGATTCATGATTCAATTCATGATTCATGAATCAATTCATGATTCATGATTCAATTCATGATTCAATTCATGATTCATGAATCATGATTGGATTCATGATTCATGATTCATGATTTAATTCATGATTCATGATTCATGATTTGATTCATGATTCATGAATCATGATTCTATTCATGATTTATGATTCATAAATCATGGTTCAATTCATGATTCATGAATCATGATTCAATTCATGATTCATGATCCATAAATCATGATTCGATACATGATTCATAATTCATGATTCGATTCATGATTCAATTCATGATTCAATTCATGAATCAAGATTTGATTAATGATTCATAATTCATTTCATGATTCATGATTCAGTTCATGATTCAATTCATGATTTATGATTAAATTCATGATTCATGATTCAAATTATGATTCATGAATTATGATTCATGATTCAATTCATTATTCATGAATCATGATTCGATTCATGATTCATGATTCATAAATCATGATTCATGATTCATGATTCAATTCATGATTCATGATTTATGATTCATGATTCAATTCATGATTCATGAATCATGATTTGATTCATGATTCATGATTCATGATTTAATTCATGATTCATGATTCATGATTTGATTTATGATTCATGAATCATGATTCGATTCATGATTCATGATTCATAAATCATGGTTCGATTCATGATTCATGAATCATGATTCAATTCATGATTCATGATTCATAAATCATGATTCGATTCATGATTCTCGATTCATGATTCAATATATGATTCAATTCATGATTCATGATTCAATTCATGATTCAATTCATGATTCATGATTCAATTCATGATTCATGATTCATGATTTAATTCATGATTCATGATTCAATCCATGATTCATGAATCAATTCATGATTCATGATTCAATTCATGATTCATTTCATGATTCATGATTCATGATTCAATTCATGATTCATGATTCATTTCATGATTCATGATTTATGATTCAATTCATGATTTATGATTCAATTCAAGATTCATGATTCATGATTCATGATTTGATTCATGATTCATGATTCATGATTCAATTAATGATTCAATTCATGATTCATGATTTAATTCATGATTCATGATTCAATTCATGATTCAATTCATGATTCATGATTCAATTCATGATTCATGATTCATGATTCATGATTCAATTCATGATTCATGATTTATGATTTAATTCACGATTCAATTCATGATTCATGATTCAATTCATGATTCATGATTCATGATTCAATTCATGATTCATGATTTATGATTCAATTCATGACTCATGATTCATGATTCATGATTTAATTCATGATTCATGATTCACTTCATGATTCATTTCATGATTCATGATTTATGATTCAATTCATGATTTATGATTCGATTCAAGATTCATGATTCAATTCATGATTCAATATATGATTTAATTCATGATTAATGACTCAATTCATGATTCATGATTCAATTCATGATTCATAAATTCAATATATGATTCAATTCATGATTCAACTCATGATTCATGATTTAATTCATGATTCATGATTTAATTCATGATTTATGATTCACTTCATGATTCATGATTCACTTCATGATTCATTTCATGATTTATGATTTATGATTCAATTCATGATTTATGATTCGATGCAAGATTCATGATTCATGATTTGATTCATGATTCATTTCATGATTCATGATTCATTTCATGATTCATGATTCATGATTCAATTAATGATTCAATTCATGATTCATGATTCATGATTTGATTCATGATTCATGAATCATGATTCTATTCATTATTTATGATTCATAAATCATGGTTCGATTCATGATTCATGAATCATGATTCAATTCATGATTCATGATCCATAAATCATGATTCGATACATGATTCATGATTCATGATTCGATTCATGATTCAATTCATGATTCAATTCATGAATCAAGATTTGATTAATGATTCATAATTCATTTCATGATTCAGTTCATTATTCAATTCATGATTTATGATTAAATTCATGATTCATGATTCAAATTATGATTCATGAATTATGATTCATGATTCAATTCATGATTCATGAATCATGATTCGATTCATGATTCATGATTCATAAATCATGATTCATGATTCATGATTCAATTCATGATTCATGATTTATGATTCATGATTCAATTCATGATTCATGAATCATGATTTGATTCATGATTCATGATTCATGATTTAATTCATGATTCATGATTTGATTTATGATTCATGAATCATGATTCGATGCATGATTCATGATTCATAAATCATGGTTCGATTCATGATTCATGAATCATGATTCAATTCATGATTCATGATTCATAAATCATGATTCGATTCATGATTCATGATTCATGATTCGATTCATGATTCAATATATGATTCAATTCGTGATTCATGATTCAATTCATGATTCATTATTCAATTCATGATTCATGATTCATGATTTAATTCATGATTCATGAATCAATTCATGATTTATGATTCAATTCATGATTTATGATTCGATTCAAGATTCATGATTCATGATTCATGATTTGATTCATGATTCATGATTCATGATTCAATTAATGATTCAATTCATGATTCATGATTTAATTCATGATTCATGATTCAATTCATGATTCAATTCATGATTCATGATTCAATTCATGATTCATGATTCATGATTCATGATTCAATTCATGATTCATGATTTAATTCACGATTCAATTCATGATTCATGATTCAATTCATGATTCATGATTCATGATTCAATTCATGATTCATGATTTATGATTCAATTCATGACTCATGATTCATGATTCATGATTCATGATTTAATTCATGATTCATGATTCACTTCATGATTCATTTCATGATTCATGATTTATGATTCAATTCATGATTTATGATTTGATTCAAGATTCATGATTCATGATTCGATTCATGATTCATGATTCATGAATCATGATTAAATTCATGATTCCTGATTCATTTCATGATTCATGATTCATGATTCAATTCATGATTCAATTCATGATTCATGATTCAATTCATGATTCATGATTTAATTCATGATTCATGATTCAATTCATGATTCAATATATGATTTAATTCATGATTAATGACTCAATTCATGATTCATGATTCAATTCATGATTCATAAATTCAATATATGATTCAATTCATGATTCAAATCATGATTCATGATTTAATTCATGATTCATGATTTAATTCATGATTTATGATTCACTTCATGATTCATGATTCACTTCATGATTCATTTCATGATTCACTTCATAATTCATTTCATGATTTATGATTTATGATTCAATTCATGATTTATGATTCGATTCAAGTTTCATGATTCATGATTTGATTCATGATTCATGATTCATTTCATGATTCATGATTCATTTCATGATTCATGATTCATTTCATGATTCATGATTCATGATTCAATTAATGATTCAATTCATGATTCATGATTTAATTCATGATTCATGATTCATGATTTGATTCATGATTCATGAATCATGATTCTATTCATTATTTATGATTCATAAATCATGGTTCGATTCATGATTCATGAATCATGATTCAATTCATGATTCATGATCCATAATTCATGATTAAATTCATGATACATGATTCAATTCATGATTCATGATTCATGATTCAATATATGATTCAATTCATGATTCATGATTCAAATCATGATTCATGATTCAATTCATGATTCAATTCATGATTCATGATTCATGATTCAATATATGATTCAATTCATGATTCATGATTCAAATCATGATTCATGATTCAATTCATGATTCATGATTCAATTCATGATTCATGATTCAATTCATGATTCAATTCATGATTCATGATTCAATTTATGATTCATGATTCAATTCATGATTGGAATCATGATTCATGATTCATGAATCATGATTCAATTCATGATTCATGGTTCAATTCATGATTCATGATTTAATTCATGAATTATGATTCATGATTCAATTCATTATTCCTGATTCCTGATTCATGATTCATGATTCAATTCATGATTTATAAATCAATTCATGATTTAATTCATGATTCATGATTGAATTCATGATTCATGATTCAATTCATGATTGAATTCATGATTCATGATTCATGATTAAATTCATGATTCATGATTAAATTCATGATTCATGATTCAATTCATGATTCAATTCATGATTCATGATTCAATTCATGATTCATGATTCAATTCATGATTCATGATTCAATTAATGATTCATGATTCATAAATCATGATTCATGATTCATGATTCAATTCATGATTCATGATTCAATTCATGATTCAATTCATGATTTATTATTAAATTCATGATTCATGATTCAATTCATGATTCATGATTTATGATTCATGATTCAATTCATGATTCATGAATCATGATTCATGATTCATGATTCAATTCACGATTCATGATTTATGATTCATGATTCAATTCATGATTCATGAATCATGATTGGATTCATGATTCATGATTCATGATTTAATTCATGATTCATGATTTGATTCATGATTCATGAATCATGATTCTATTCATGATTTATGATTCATAAATCATGAATCGATTCATGATTCATGAATCATGATTCAATTCATGATTCATGATTTATAAATCATGATTCGATACATGATTCATGATTCATGATTCGATTCATGATTCAATTCATGATTCAATTCATGAATCAAGATTTGATTAATGATTCATAATTCATTTCATGATTCATGATTCAGTTCATGATTCAGTTCATGATTTATGATTAAATTCATGATTCATGATTCAAATTATGATTCATGAATTATGATTCATGATTCAATTCATGATTCATGAATCATGATTCAATTCATGATTCATGAATCATGATTCGATTCATGATTCATGATTCATAAATCATGATTCATGATTCATGATTCAATTCATGATTCATGATTTATGATTCATGATTCAATTCATGATTCATGAATCATGATTTGATTCATGATTCATGATTCAAGATTTAATTTATGATTCATGATTCATGATTTGATTCATGATTCATGAATCATGATTCGATTCATGATTCATGATTCATAAATCATGGTTCGGTTCATGATTCATGAATTATGATTCAATTCATGATTCATGATTCATAAATCATGATTCGATTCATGATTCATGATTCATGATTCGATTTATGATTCAATATATGATTCAATTCATGATTCATGATTCAATTCATGATTCATGATTCAATTCATGATTCATAATTCATGATTTAATTCATGATTCATGATTCAATTCATGATTCATGATTCAATTCATGATTCATGAATCAATTCATGATTCATGATTCAATTCATGATTCATGATTCATTTCATGATTCATGATTTATGATTCAATTCATGATTTATGATTCGATTCAAGATTCATGATTCATGATTCATGATTTGATTCATGATTCATGATTCATGATTCAATTAATGATTCAATTCATGATTCATGATTTAATTCATGATTCATGATTCAATTCATGATTCAATTCATGATTCATGATTCAATTCATGATTCATGATTCATGATTCAATTCATGATTCATGATTTATGATTTAATTCAAGATTCAATTCATGATTCATGATTCAATTCATGATTCATGATTCAATTCATGATTCATGATTTATGATTCAATTCATGACTCATGATTCATGATTCATGATTCATGATTTAATTCATGATTCATGATTCACTTCATGATTCATTTCATGATTCATGATTTATGATTCAATTCATGATTTATGATTCGATTCAAGATTCATGATTCATGATTCGATTCATGATTCATGATTCATGATTCAATTCATGATTCAATTCATGATTCATGATTCAATTCATGATTCATGATTCAATTCATGATTCATGATTCAATTCATGATTCAATATATGATTTAATTCATGATTAATGACTCAATTCATGATTCATGATTCAATTCATGATTCATAAATTCAATATATGATTCAATTCATGATTCAAATCATGATTCATGATTTAATTCATGATTCATGATTTAATTCATGATTTATAATTCACTTCATGATTCATGATTCACTTCATGATTCATTTCATGATTCATGATTTATGATTCAATTCATGATTTATGATTCGATTCAAGATTCATGATTCATGATTTGATTCATGATTCATTACATGATTCATGATTCATTACATGATTCATGATTCATTTCATGATTCATGATTCATGATTTGATTCATGATTCATTTCATGATTCATGATTCATTTCATGATTCATGATTCATGATTCAATTAATGATTCAATTCATGATTCATGATTTAATTCATGATTCATGATTCATGATTCAATTCCTGATTCAATTCATGATTCATGATTCAATTCATGATTCATGATTCATGATTCAATATATGATTCAATTCATGATTCATGATTCAAATCATGATTCATGATTCAATTCATGATTCATGATTCAATTCATGATTCATGATTCAATTCATGATTCAAGATTCATGATTCAATTCATGATTCATGATTCAATTCATGATTCAATTCATGATTCATGATTCAATTTATGATTCATGATTCAATTCATGATTGGAATCATGATTCATGATTCATGATTCATGATTAAATTCATGATTCATGGTTCAATTCATGATTCATGATTTAATTCATGATTTATGATTCATGATTCAATTCATTATTCCTGATTCCTGATTCATGATTCATGATTCAATTCATGATTTATAAATCAATTCATGATTTAATTCATGATTCATGATTGAATTCATGATTCATGATTCAATTCATGATTGAATTCATGATTCATGATTCATGAATTATGATTAAATTCATGATTCATGATTCAATTCATGATTCATGATTCAATTCATGATTCATGATTCAATTCATGATTCATTATTCAATTAATGATTCATGATTCATAAATCATGATTCATGATTCATTATTCAATTCATGATTCATGATTCAATTCATGATTCAATTCATGATTCATTATTAAATTCATGATTCATGATTCAATTCATGATTCATGATTTATGAATCATGATTCATGATTCATGATTCAATTCATGATTCATGATTTATGATTCATGATTCAATTCATGATTCATGAATCATGATTGGATTCATGATTCATGATTCATGATTTAATTCATGATTCATGATTCATGATTTGATTCATGATTCATGAATCATGATTCTATTCATGATTCATGATTCATAAATCATGGTTCTATTCATGATTCATGAATCATGATTCAATTCATGATTCATGATTCATAAATCATGATTCGATACATGATTCATGATTCATGATTCGATTCATGATTCAATTCATGATTCAATTCATGAATCAAGATTTGATTAATGATTCATAATTCATTTAATGATTCATGATTCAGTTCATGATTCAATTCATGATTTATGATTAAATTCATGATTCATGATTCAAATTATGATTCATGATTTATGATTCATGATTCAATTCATGATTCATGAATCATGATTCGATTCATGATTCATGATTCATAAATCATGATTCATGATTCATGATTCAATTCATGATTCATGATTTATGATTCATGATTCAATTCATGATTCATGAATCATGATTTGATTCATGATTCATGATTCATGATTTAATTCATGATTCATGATTCATGATTTGATTCATGATTCATGAATCATGATTCGATTCATGATTCATGATTCATAAATCATGGTTCGATTCATGATTCATGAACCATGATTCAATTCATGATTCATGTATCATAAATCATGATTAGATTCATGATTCATGATTCATGATTCATGATTCGATTCATGATTCAATATATGATTCAATTCATGATTTATGATTCAATTCATGATTCATGATTCAATTCATGATTCATAAATCATGGTTCGATTCATGATTCATGAATCATGATTCAATTCATGATTCATGTATCATAAATCATGATTCGATTCATGATTCATGATTCATGATTCGATTCATGATTCAATATATGATTCAATTCATGATTTATGAATCAATTCATGATTCATGATTCAATTCATGATTCATGATTCATGATTTAATTCATGATTCATGATTCAATTCATGATTCATGAATCAATTCATGATTCATGATTCAATTCATGATTCATGAATCAATTCATGATTCATGATTCAATTCATTATACCTGATTCATGATTCATGATTCATGATTCAATTCCTGATACATGATTCAGATCATGATTCAATTCATGATTCAATTCATGATTTATGATTCAATTCATGATTCATGATTCAATTCATGATTCATAATTCATGATACAATTCATGACTCATGATTCATGATTTATGATTCATGATTTAGTGAATGATTCATGATTCATGATTCATGATTCAATTCATGATTCATGATTCAATTCATGATTCATGATTCAATTCATGATTCATGATTCAAATCATGATTCATGATTCATGATTCAATTCATGATTAATGACTCAATTCATGATTCATAATTCAATTCATGATTCATGATTCATGATTCAAATCATGATTCATGATTCATGATTCAATTCATGATTCATGATTTATGATTTAATTCACGATTCAATTCATGATTCATGATTCAATTCATGATTCATGATTCAATTCATGATTCATGATTTATGATTCAATTCATGACTCATGATTCATGATTCATGATTCATGATTTAATTCATGATTCATGATTCACTTCATGATTCATTTCATGATTCATGATTTATGATTCAATTCATGATTTATGATTCGATTCAAGATTCATGATTCATGATTCGATTCATGATTCATGAATCATGATTCGATTCATGATTCATGATTCATGATTCAATTTATGATTCGATTCATGATTCATGATTCATGAATCATGATTGGATTCATGATTCATGATTCATGATTTAATTCATGATTCATGATTCATGATTTGATTCATGATTCATGAATCATGATTCTATTCATGATTCATGATTCATAAATCATGGTTCGATTCATGATTCATGAATCATGATTCAATTCATGATTCATGATTCATAAATCATGATTCGATACATGATTCATGATTCGATTCATGATTCAATTCATGATTCAATTCATGAATCAAGATTTGATTAATGATTCATAATTAATTTCATGATTCATGATTCAGTTCATGATTCAATTCATGATTTATGATTAAATTCATGATTCATGATTCAAATTATGATTCATGATTTATGATTCATGATTCAATTCATGATTCATGAATCATGATTCGATTCATGATTCATGATTCATAAATCATGATTCATGATTCATGATTCAATTCATGATTCATGATTTATGATTCATGATTCAATTCATGATTCATGAATCATGATTTGATTCATGATTCATGATTCATGATTTAATTCATGATTCATGATTCATGATTTGATTCATGATTCATGAATCATGATTCGATTCATGATTCATGATTCATAAATCATGGTTCGATTCATGATTCATGATTCATAAATCATGATTCGATTCATGATTCATGATTCATGATTTGATTCATGATTCAATATATGATTCAATTCATGATTCATGATTCAATTCATGATTCATAATTCAATTCATGATTCATGATTCATGATTTAATTCATGATTCATGATTCAATTCATGATTCATGAATCAATTCATGATTCATGATTCAATTCATGATTCATGAATCAATTCATGATTCATGATTCAATTCATTATACCTGATTCATGATTTATGATTCATGATTCATGATTCAATTCCTGATACATGATTCAGATCATGATTCAATTCATGATTCATGATTCAATTCATGATTCATGATTCAATTCATGATTCATAATTCATGATACAATTCATGACTCATGATTCATGATTCATGATTCAATTCCTGATACATGATTCAGATCATGATTCAATTCATGATTCATGATTCAATTCATGATTCATGATTCATTTCATGATTCATGATTTACGATTCAATTCATGATTTATGATTCAATTCATGATTCATGAATCATGATTCGAATCATGATTTATGATTCATTAAACATGATTCGATTTATGATTCATAATTCAATTTATGATTCATGATTCATGATTCAATTCATGATTCATGATTCAATTCATGATTCATTATTCAATTGATGATTTATGATTCAATTCATGATTCAGGATTTATGATTCAATTCATGATTCATGATTCATTTAAAAATTTATGATTTACGATTTAATTCATGATTTATGATTCGATTTATGATTCATGATTCATGATTCAATTCATGATTCAATTCATGATTCATGATTCAATTCATGATTCATGATTCAATTCATGATTCAATATATGATTCAATTTATGATTCATGATTCAAAAAATGATTCAATATACGATTCAATTCATGATTCATGATTCAAATCATGATTCATGATTCAATTCATGATTCATGATTCAATTCATGATTCAATTCATGATTCATGATTCAATTCATGATTCATGATTCATGATTCAATTCATGACTCATGATTCTTGATTTATGATTCATGATTCAATTCATGATTCATGATTCAATTCATGACTCATGATTTTTGATTTATGATTCATGATTTAATTAATGATTCATGATTTAATTCATGATTCATGATTCAATCCATATTTCATTTCATAATTCATGATTTACGATTCAATTCATGAATCATGATTCAATTCATGATTCATGATTCATTTCATGATTCATGATTCAATTCATGATTCAATTCATGATTCATGATTCATGATTTAAATTATGATTCATGATTCATGATTCAATTCATGATTAATGACTCAATTCATGATTCATGATTCAATTCATGATTCATGATTCAATATATGATTCAATTCATGATTCAAATCATGATTCATGATTCAATTCGTGATTCATGATTCAATTCATGATTCATGATTTATGATTTACTTCATGATTCAATTCATGATTCATGATTCAATTCATGATGCATGATTAATGATTCAATTCATGATTCATGATTCAATTCATGATTCATGATTTATGATTTACTTCATGATTCAATTCATGATTCATAATTCAATTCATGATTCATGATTAATGATTCAATTCATGATTCATGATTCATGATTCAATTCATGACTCATGATTCATGATTCAATTCATGATTCATGATTAATGATTCAATTCATGATTCATGATTCATGATTCAATTCATGACTCATGATTCATGATTTAATTCATGATTCATGATTCACTTCATGATTCATGATTCACTTCATGATTCATTTCATGATTCATGATTTATGATTCAATTCATGATTTATGATTTGATTCAAGATTCATGATTCATGATTCATGATTTGATTCATGATTCATGATTCATTTCATGATTCATGATTCATGATTCAATTAATGATTCAATTCATGATTCATGATTTAATTCATGATTCAATTCATGATTCATGATTCAATTCATGATTCATGATTCATGATTCAATTCATGATTCATGATTTATGATTTAATTCACGATTCAATTCATGATTCATGATTCAATTCATGATTCGATTCATGATTCATGATTCATGAATCATGATTAAATTCATGATTCCTGATTCATTTCATGATTCATGATTCATGATTCAATTCATGATTCAATTCATGATTCATGATTCAATTCATGATTCATGATTCAATTCATGATTCATGATTCATGATTCAATTCATGATTCATGATTCAATTCATGATTCAATATATGATTTAATTCATGATTAATGACTCAATTCATGATTCATGATTCAATTCATGATTTATAAATTCAATATATGATTCAATTCATGATTCAAATCATGATTCATGATTTAATTCATGATTCATGATTTAATTCATGATTTATGATTAACTTCATGATTCATGATTCACTTCATGAATTATTTCATGATTCATGATTTATGATTCAATTCATGATTTATGATTCGATTCAAGATTCATGATTCATGATTTGATTCATGATTCATGATTCATTTCATGATTCATGATTCATTTCATGATTCATGATTCAATTAATGATTCAATTCATGATTCATGATTTAATTCATGATTCATGATTCATGATTCAATTCATGATTCAATTCATGATTCATGATTCAATTCATGATTCATGATTCATGATTCAATATATGATTCAATTCATGATTCATGATTCAAATCATGATTCATGATTCAATTCGTTATTCATTATTCAATTCATGATTCATGATTCAATTCATGATTCATGATTCAATTCATGATTCATGATTCATGATTCAATTCATGATTCATGATTCAATTCATGATTCATGATTCAATTTATGATTCATGATTCAATTCATGATTGGAATCATGATTCATGATTCATGATTCATGATTCAATTCATGATTCATGGTTCATGATTCAATTCATTATTCCTGATTCCTGATTCATGATTCATGATTCAATTCATGATTTATAAATCAATTCATGATTTAATTCATGATTCATGATTGAATTCATGATTCATGATTCAATTCATGATTGAATTCATAATTCATGATTCATGATTCATGATTAAATTCATGATTCATGTTTAAATTCATGATTCATGATTCAATTCATGATTCAATTCATGATTCATGATTTATGATTCATGATTCAATTCATGATTCATGAATCATGATTCGATTCATGATTCATGATTCATGAATCATGATTCATGATTCATGATTCAATTCATGATTCATGATTTATGATTCATGATTCAATTCATGATTCATGATTGGATTCATGATTCATGATTCATGATTTAATTCATGATTCATGATTTGATTCATGATTCATGAATCATGATTCTATTCATGATTCATGATTCATAAATCATGGTTCGATTCATGATTCATGAATCATGATTCAATTCATGATTCAATTCATGATTCAATTCATGAATCAAGATTTGATTAATGATTCATAATTCATTTCATGATTCATGATTCAGTTCATGATTCAATTCATGATTTATGATTAAATTCATGATTCATGATTCAAATTATGATTCATGATTTATGATTCATGATTCAATTCATGATTCATGAATCATGATTCGATTCATGATTCATGATTCATAAATCATGATTCATGATTCATGATTCAATTCATGATTCATGATTCATAAATCATGATTCATGATTCATGATTCAATTCATGATTCATGATTTATGATTCATTATTTAATTCATGATTCATGATTCATGATTTGATTCATGATTCATGAATCATGATTCGATTCATGATTCATGATTCATAAATCATGGTTCGATTCATGATTCATGAATCATGATTCAATTCATGATTCATGTATCATAAATCATGATTCGATTCATGATTCATGATTCATGATTCGATTCATGATTCAATATATGATTCAATTCATGATTTATGATTCAATTCATGATTCATGATTCAATTCATGATTCATGATTCATGATTTAATTCATGATTCATGATTCAATTCATGATTCATGAATCAATTCATGATTCATGATTCAATTCATGATTCATGAATCAATTCATGATTCATGATTCAATTCATTATACCTGATTCATGATTCATGATTCATGATTCATGATTCAATTCCTGATACATGATTCAGATCATGATTCAATTCATGATTCAATTCATGATTCATGATTCAATTCATGATTCATGATTCAATTCATGATTCATAATTCATGATACAATTCATGACTCATGATTCATGATTTATGATTCATGATTTAGTGAATGATTCATGATTCATGATTCATGATTCAATTCATGATTCATGATTCAAATCATGATTCATAATTCAATTCATGATTCAAATCATGATTCATGATTCAATTCATGATTCATGATTCATGATTCAATTCATGATTCATGATTTATGATTTAATTCACGATTCAATTCATGATTCATGATTCAATTCATGATTCATGATTCATGATTCAATTCATGATTCATGATTTATGATTCAATTCATGACTCATGATTCATGATTCATGATTCATGATATAATTCATGATTCATGATTCACTTCATGATTCATTTCATGATTCATGATTTATGATTCAATTCATGATTTATGATTCGATTCAAGATTCATGATTCATGATTCATGATTCAATTTATGATTCGATTCATGATTCATGATTCATGAATCATGATTAAATTCATGATTCCTGATTCATTTCATGATTCATGATTCATGATTCAATTCATGATTCATGATTCAATTCATGATTCATGATTCATGATTCAATTCATGATTCAGGATTCAATTCATGATTCAATATATGATTCAATTCATGATTAATGACTCAATTCATGATTCATGATTCAATTCATGATTCATAAATTCAATATATGATTCAATTCATGATTCAAATCATGATTCATGATTCAATTCATGATTCATGATTCATGATTCACTTCATGATTCATGATTCACTTCATGATTCATTTCATGATTCATGATTTATGATTCAATTCATGATTTATGATTCGATTCAAGATTCATGATTCATGATTTGATTCATGATTCATGATTCATTTCATGATTCATGATTCATGATTCAATTAATGATTCAATTCATGATTCATGATTTAATTCATGATTCATGATTCATGATTCAATTCATGATTCAATTCATGATTCATGATTCAATTCATGATTCATGATTTATGATTCATGATTCAATTCATGATTCATGATTCAATTCATGATTCATGATTTATGATTCATGATTCAATTCATGATTCATGAATCATGATTCGATTCATGATTCATGAATCATGATTCATGATTCATGATTCAATTCATGATTCATGATTTATGATTCATGATTCAATTCATAAATCATGAATCATGATTCGATTCATGATTCATGATTCATGAATCATGATTCATGATTCATGATTCAATTCATGATTCATGATTTATGATTCATGATTCAATTCATGATTCATGAATCATGATTGGATTCATGATTCATGATTCATGATTTAATTCATGATTCATGATTCATGATTTGATTCATGATTCAATTCATGATTCAATTCATGAATCAAGATTTGATTAATGATTCATAATTCATTTCTTGATTCATTATTCAGTTCATGATGCAATTCATGATTTATGATTCAATTCATGATTCATGATTCAAATTATGATTCATGAATTATGATTCATGATTCAATTCATGATTCATGAATCATGATTCGATTCATGATTCATGATTCATAAATCATGATTCATGATTCATGATTCAATTCATGATTCATGATTTATGATTCATGATTCAATTCATGATTCATGAATCATGATTTGATTCATGATTCATGATTTAATTCATGATTCATGATTCATGATTTGATTCATGATTCATGAATCATAATTCGATTCATGATTCATGATTCATAAATCATGGTTCGATTCATGATTCATGAATCATGATTCAATTCATGATTCATGATTCATAAATCATGATTCGATTCATGATTCATGATTCATGATTCGATTCATGATTCAATATATGATTCAATTCATGATTCATGATTCAATTCATGATTCATGATTCAATTCATGATTCATGATTCATGATTTAATTCATGATTCATGATTCAATTCATGATTCATGAATCAATTCATGATTCATGATTCAATTCATGATTCATGAATCAATTCATGATTCATGATTCAATTCATGATTCATGATTCATTTCATGATTCATGATTTATGATTCAATTCATGATTTATGATTCGATTCAAGATTCATGATTCATGATTCATGATTTGATTCATGATTCATGATTCATGATTCAATTCATGATTCATTATTCAATTGATGATTTATGATTCAATTCATGATTCAGGATTCATGATTCAATTCATGATTCATGATTCATTTAATAATTTATGATTTACGATTTAATTCATGATTTATGATTCGATTTATGATTCATGA
Source organism: Mixophyes fleayi (assembly GCF_038048845.1). Classification (NCBI taxonomy): domain Eukaryota; kingdom Metazoa; phylum Chordata; class Amphibia; order Anura; family Limnodynastidae; genus Mixophyes; species Mixophyes fleayi. The sequence continues at coordinate 901,245 of NW_027447498.1, read as the reverse complement.
TTCATGATTCAATTCATGATTCATGATTCAATTCATGATTCATGATTCAATTCATGATTCAATATATGATTCAATTTATGATTCATGATTCAAAAAATGATTCAATATACGATTCAATTCATGATTCATGATTCAAATCATGATTCATGATTCAATTCATGATTCATGATTCAAATCATGATTCATGATTCATTTCATGATTCATGATTTATGATTCAATTCATGATTTATGATTCGATTCAAGATTCATGATTCATGATTTGATTCATGATTCATGATTCATTTCATGATTCATGATTCATGATTCAATTAATGATTCAATTCATGATTCATGATTTAATTCATGATTCATGATTCAATTCATGATTCAATTCATGATTCATGATTCAATTCATGATTCATGATTCATGATTCAATTCATGATTCATGATTTATGATTTAATTCACGATTCAATTCATGATTCATGATTCAATTCATGATTCAATTCATGATTCATGAATCAATTCATGATTCATGATTCAATTCATGATTCATGATTCATTTCATGATTCATGATTTATGATTCAATTCATGATTTATGATTCGATTCAAGATTCATGATTCATGATTCATGATTTGATTCATGATTCATGATTCATGATTCAATTCATGATTCATTATTCAATTGATGATTTATGATTCAATTCATGATTCAGGATTTATGATTCAATTCATGATTCATGATTCATTTAATAATTTATGATTTACGATTTAATTCATGATTTATGATTCGATTTATGATTCATGATTCATGATTCAATTCATGATTCAATTCATGATTCATGATTCAATTCATGATTCATGATTCAATTCATGATTCAATATATGATTCAATTTATGATTCATGATTCAAAAAATGATTCAATATACGATTCAATTCATGATTCATGATTCAAATCATGATTCATGATTCAATTCATGATTCATGATTCATGATTCAATTCATGATTCAATTCATGATTCATGATTCAATTCATGATTCATGATTCATGATTCAATTCATGACTTATGATTCTTGATTTATGATTCATGATTCAATTCATGATTCATGATTCAATTCATGACTCATGATTTTTGATTTATGATTCATGATTTAATTAATGATTCATGATTTAATTCATGATTCATGATTCAATCCATAATTCATTTCATAATTCATGATTTACGATTCAATTCATGAATCATGATTCAATTCATGATTCATGATTCATTTCATGATTCATGATTCAATTCATGATTCAATTCATGATTCATGATTCATGATTTAAATTATGATTCATGATTCATGATTCAATTCATGATTAATGACTCAATTCATGATTCATGATTCAATTCATGATTCATGATTCAATATATGATTCAATTCATGATTCAAATCATGATTCATGATTCAATTCATGATTCATGATTCAATTCATGATTCATGATTTATGATTTACTTCATGATTCAATTCATGATTCATGATTCAATTCATGATGCATGATTAATGATTCAATTCATGATTCATGATTCAATTCATGATTCATGATTTATGATTTACTTCATGATTCAATTCATGATTCATGATTCAATTCATGATTCATGATTAATGATTCAATTCATGATTCATGATTCATGATTCAATTCATGACTCATGATTCATGATTCAATTCATGATTCATGATTAATGATTAAATTCATGATTCATGATTCAATTCATGACTCATGATTCATGATTTAATTCATGATTCATGATTCACTTCATGATTCATGATTCACTTCATGATTCATTTCATGATTCATGATTTATGATTCAATTCATGATTTATGATTCGATTCAAGATTCATGATTCATGATTTGATTCATGATTCATGATTCATTTCATGATTCATGATTCATGATTCAATTAATGATTCATGATTTGATTCATGATTCATGATTCATTTCATGATTCATGATTCATGATTCAATTAATGATTCAATTCATGATTCATGATTTAATTCATGATTCATGATTCAATTCATGATTCAATTCATGATTCATGATTCAATTCATGATTCATGATTCATGATTCAATTCATGATTCATGATTTATGATTTAATTCACGATTCAATTCATGATTCATGATTCAATTCATGATTCGATTCATGATTCATGATTCATGAATCATGATTAAATTCATGATTCCTGATTCATTTCATGATTCATGATTCAATTCATGATTCAATTCATGATTCATGATTCAATTCATGATTCATGATTCATGATTCAATTCATGATTCATGATTCAATTCATGATTCAATATATGATTTAATTCATGATTAATGACTCAATTCATGATTCATGATTCAATTCATGATTCATAAATTCAATATATGATTCAATTCATGATTCAAATCATGATTCATGATTTAATTCATGATTCATGATTTAATTCATGATTTATGATTAACTTCATGATTCATGATTCACTTCATGATTCATTTCATGATTCATGATTTATGATTCAATTCATGATTTATGATTCGATTCATGATTCATGATTTGATTCATGATTCATGATTCATTTCATGATTCATGATTCATTTCATGATTCATGATTCATGATTCAATTAATGATTCAATTCATGATTCATGATTTAATTCATGATTCATGATTCATGATTCAATTCATGATTCAATTCATGATTCATGATTCAATTCATGATTCATGATTCATGATTCAATATATGATTCAATTCATGATTCATGATTCAAATCATGATTCATGATTCAATTCGTGATTCATTATTCAATTCATGATTCATGATTCAATTCATGATTCATGATTCAATTCATGATTCATGATTCATGATTCAATTCATGATTCATGATTCAATTCATGATTCAATTCATGATTCATGATTCAATTTATGATTCATGATTCAATTCATGATTGGAATCATGATTCATGATTCATGATTCATGATTCAATTCATGATTCATGGTTCATGATTCAATTCATTATTCCTGATTCCTGATTCATGATTCAATTCATGATTTATAAATCAATTCATGATTTAATTCATGATTCATGATTGCATTCATGATTCATGATTCAATTCATGATTGAATTCATAATTCATGATTCATGATTCATGATTAAATTCATTATTCATGATTAAATTCATGATTCATGATTCAATTCATGATTCAATTCATGATTCATGATTTATGATTCATGATTCAATTCATGATTCATGAATCATGATTCGATTCATGATTCATGAATCATGATTCATGATTCATGATTCAATTCATGATTCATGATTTATGATTCATGATTCAATTCATGATTTATGATTGGATTCATGATTCATGATTCATGATTTAATTCATGATTCATGATTCATGATTTGATTCATGATTCATGAATCATGATTCTATTCATGATTCATGATTCATAAATCATGGTTCGATTCATGATTCATGAATCATGATTCAATTCATGATTCATGATTCATAAATCATGATTCGATACATGATTCATGATTCATGATTCGAATTATGATTCAATTCATGATTCAATTCATGAATCAAGATTTGATTAATGATTCATAATTCATTTCATGATTCATGATTCAGTTCATGATTCAATTCATGATTTATGATTAAATTCATGATTCATGATTCAAATTATGATTCATGATTTATGATTCATGATTCAATTCATGATTCATGAATCATGATTCGATTCATGATTCATGATTCATAAATCATGATTCATGATTCATGATTCAATTCATGATTCATGATTCATGATTCATAAATCATGATTCATGATTCATGATTCAATTCATGATTCATGATTTATGATTCATGATTTAATTCATGATTCATGATTTGATTCATGATTCATGAATCATGATTCGATTCATGATTCATGATTCATAAATCATGGTTCGATTCATGATTCATGAATCATGATTCAATTCATGATTCATGTATCATAAATCATGATTCGATTCATGATTCATGATTCATGATTCGATTCATGATTCAATATATGATTCAATTCATGATTTATGATTCAATTCATGATTCATGATTCAATTCATGATTCATGATTCATGATTTAATTCATGATTCATGATTCAATTCATGATTCATGAATCAATTCATGATTCATGATTCAATTCATGATTCATGAATCAATTCATGATTCATGATTCAATTCATTATACCTGATTCATGATTCATGATTCATGATTCATGATTCAATTCCTGATACATGATTCAGATCATGATTCAATTCATGATTCAATTCATGATTCATGATTCAATTCATGATTCATGATTCAATTCATGATTCATAATTCATGATACAATTCATGACTCATGATTCATGATTTATGATTCATGATTTAGTGAATGATTCATGATTCATGATTCATGATTCAATTCATGATTCATGATTCAAATCATGATTCATGATTCATGATTCAATTCATGATTCATGATTCATGATTCAAATCATGATTCATGATTCAATTCATGATTAATGACTCAATTCATGATTCATAATTCAATTCATGATTCATGATTCAAATCATGATTCATGATTCAATTCATGATTCATGATTCATGATTCAATTCATGATTCATGATTTATGATTTAATTCACGATTCAATTCATGATTCATGATTCAATTCATGATTCATGATTCATGATTCAATTCATGATTCATGATTTATGATTCAATTCATGACTCATGATTCATGATTCATGATTCATGATATAATTCATGATTCATGATTCACTTCATGATTCATTTCATGATTCATGATTTATGATTCAATTCATGATTTATGATTCGATTCAAGATTCATGTTTCATGATTCATGAATCATGATTCGAGTCATGATTCCTGATTCATTTCATGATTCATGATTCAATTCATGATTCATGATTCAATTCATGATTCATGATTCATGATTCAATTCATGATTCATGATTCAATTTATGATTCGATTCATGATTCATGATTCATGAATCATGATTAAATTCATGATTCCTGATTCATTTCATGATTCATGATTCATGATTCAATTCATGATTCATGATTCAATTCATGATTCATGATTCATGATTCAATTCATGATTCATGATTCAATTCATGATTCAATATATGATTCAATTCATGATTAATGACTCAATTCATGATTCATGATTCAATTCATGATTCATAAATTCAATATATGATTCAATTCATGATTCAAATCATGATTCATGATTCAATTCATGATTCATGATTCATGATTCACTTCATGATTCATGATTCACTTCATGATTCATTTCATGATTCATGATTTATGATTCAATTCATGATTTATGATTCGATTCAAGATTCATGATTCATGATTTGATTCATGATTCATGATTCATTTCATGATTCATGATTCATAAATTCAATATATGATTCAATTCATGATTCAAATCATGATTCATGATTCAATTCATGATTCATGATTCATGATCCAATTCATGATTCAATTCATGATTCATGATTCAATTCATGATTCATGATTTATGATTCATGATTCAATTCATGATTCATGATTCAATTCATGATTCATGATTTATGATTCATGATTCAATTCATGATTCATGAATCATGATTCGATTCATGATTCATGATTCATGAATCATGATTCATGATTCAATTCATGATTCATGAATCATGATTGGATTCATGATTCATGATTCATGATTTAATTCATGATTCATGATTTGATTCATGATTCATGAATCATGATTCTATTCATGATTTATGATTCATAAATCATGGTTCGATTCATGATTCATGATTCATGATTCGATTCATGATTCAATTCATGATTCAATTCATGAATCAAGATTTGATTAATGATTCATAATTCATTTCATGATTCATGATTCAGTTCATGATTCAATTCATGATTTATGATTCAATTCATGATTCATGATTCAAATTATGATTCATGAATTATGATTCATGATTCAATTCATGATTCATGAATCATGATTCGATTCATGATTCATGATTCATAAATCATGATTCATGATTCATGATTCAATTCATGATTCATGATTTATGATTCATGATTCAATTCATGATTCATGAATCATGATTTGATTCATGATTCATGATTCATGATTTAATTCATGATTCATGATTCATGATTTGATTCATGATTCATGAATCATGATTCGATTCATGATTCATGATTCATAAATCATGGTTCGATTCATGATTCATGAATCATGATTCAATTCATGATTCATGATTCATAAATCATAATTCGATTCATGATTCATGATTCATGATTCGATTCATGATTCAATTCATGATTCAATTCATGATTCATGATTCAATTCATGATTCATGATTCAATTCATGATTCATGATTCATGAATCAATTCATGATTCATGATTCAATTCATGATTCATGAATCAATTCATGATTCATGATTCAATTCATGATTCATGAATCAATTCATGATTCATGATTCAATTCATGATTCATGATTCATTTCATGATTCATGATTTATGATTCAATTCATGATTTATGATTCGATTCAAGATTCATGATTCATGATTCATGATTTGATTCATGATTCATGATTCATGATTCAATTAATGATTCAATTCATGATTCATGATTTAATTCATGATTCATGATTCAATTCATGATTCAATTCATGATTCATGATTCAATTCATGATTCATGATTCATGATTCATGATTCAATTCATGATTCATGATTTATGATTTAATTCACGATTCAATTCATGATTCATGATTCAATTCATGATTCATGATTCATGATTCAATTCATGATTCATGATTTATGATTCAATTCATGACTCATGATTCATGATTCATGATTCATGATTTAATTCATGATTCATGATTCACTTCATGATTCATTTCATGATTCATGATTTATGATTCAATTCATGATTTATGATTCGATTCAAGATTCATGATTCATGATTCGATTCATGATTCATGATTCATGAATCATGATTAAATTCATGATTCATGATTCATGATTCAATTCATGATTCAATTCATGATTCATGATTCAATTCATGATTCATGATTCAATTCATGATTCATGATTCATGATTCAATTCATGATTCATGATTCAATTCATGATTCAATATATGATTTAATTCATGATTAATGACTCAATTCATGATTCATGATTCAATTCATGATTCATAAATTCAATATATGATTCAATTCATGATTCAAATCATGATTCATGATTTAATTCATGATTCATGATTTAATTCATGATTTATGATTCACTTCATGATTCATGATTCAATTCATGATTCATGATTCATGATTCAATATATGATTCATGATTCAATATATGATTCATGATTCATGATTCAATTCATGATTCATAATTCATGATTCATGATTCAATTCATGATTCATGATTCATGATTCATGATTCAATTCATGATTCATGATTCATGATTCAATTCATGATTCAATTCATGATTCATGATTCATGATTCAATTCATGATTCATGATTCGATTTATAATTCTTGATTCATGATTCGATTCATGATTCATGATTCATGTTTCAATTCATGATTCATGATTTATGATTCATGATTCATATCATGATTCATGATTCAATTCATGATTTATGATTCGATTCATGATTCTTGATTCATGATTCATGATTTAATTCATGATTCATAATTCATGATTCATGATTCAATTCAATATTCATGATTCATGATTCAATTCATGATTCATAATTCATGATTCATGAATATATTCATGATTCATAATTCATGATTCAATTCATTATTCATGATTCATGATTCATGATCAGATTCATGATTCATGATTCAATTCATGATTCATAATTCATGATTCATGATTCAATTCATGATTCATGATTCGATTCATGATTCGATTCATGATTCAATTCATGATTCAATTCATGATTCATGATTCATGATTCGATTCATGATTCATAATTCATGATTCATGATTCAATTCATGATTCATGATTCAATTAATGATTCATGATTCAATTAATGATTCATGATTCATGATTCATGATTCAATATATGATTCATGATTCAATATATGATTCATGATTCATGATTCAATTCATGATTCATAATTCATGATTCATGATTCAATTCATGATTCATGATTCATGATTCATGATTCAATATATGATTCATGATTCAATATATGATTCATGATTCATGATTCAATTCATGATTTATAATTCATGATTCATGATTCAATTCATGATTCATGATTCATGATTCAATTCATGATTCATGATTCATGATTCAATTAATGATTCAATTCATGATTCATGATTCAATTCATGATTCATGATTCGATTTATAATTCTTGATTCATGATTCGATTCATGATTCATGATTCATGTTTCAATTCATGATTCATGATTTATGATTCATGATTCATATCATGATTCATGATTCATGATTCATGATTCAATTCATGATTTATGATTCGATTCATGATTCTTGATTCATGATTCATGATTCAATTCATGAGTCATGATTCATGATTCAATTCATGATTCATGATTCATGATTCAATTTATGATTCATGATTCATGATTCGATTCATGATTCATGATTCAATTCATAATTCATGATTCAATTCATAATTCATGATTCATGATTCGATTTATGATTCATGATTCAATTCATGATTCAATTCATGATTCATGATTCAATTCATGATTCATGATTTATGATTCATGATTCAATTCATGATTCATGATTCAATTCATGATTCATGATTTATAATTCATGATTCAATTCATGATTCATGAATCATGATTCGATTCATGATTCATGATTCATGAATCATGATTCATTATTCATGATTCAATTCATGATTCATGATTTATGATTCATGATTCAATTCATAAATCATGAATCATGATTCGATTCATGATTCATGATTCATGAATCATGATTCATGATTCATGATTCAATTCATGATTCATGATTTATGATTCATGATTCAATTCATGATTCATGAATCATGATTGGATTCATGATTCATGATTCATGATTTAATTCATGATTCATGATTCATGATTTGATTCATGATTCATGAATCATGATTCTATTCATGATTTATGATTCATAAATCATGGTTCGATTCATGATTCATGATTCGATTCATGATTCAATTCATGATTCAATTCATGAATCAAGATTTGATTAATGATTCATAATTCATTTCATGATTCATGATTCAGTTCATGATTCAATTCATGATTTATGATTCAATTCATGATTCATGATTCAAATTATGATTCATGAATTATGATTCATGATTCAATTCATGATTCATGAATCATGATTCGATTCATGATTCATGATTCATAAATCATGATTCATGATTCATGATTCAATTCATGATTCATGATTTATGATTCATGATTCAATTCATGATTCATGAATCATGATTTGATTCATGAATCATGATTTGATTCATGATTCATGATTCATGATTTAATTCATGATTCATGATTCATGATTTGATTCATGATTCATGAATCATGATTTGATTCATGATTCATGATTCATAAATCATGGTTCGATTCATGATTCATGAATCATGATTCAATTCATGATTCATGATTCATGATTTAATTCATGATTCATGATTCAATTCATGATTCATGAATCAATTCATGATTCATGATTCAATTCATGATTCATGAATCAATTCATGATTCATGATTCAATTCATGATTCATGATTCATTTCATGATTCATGATTTATGATTCAATTCATGATTTATGATTCGATTCAAGATTCATGATTCATGATTCATGATTTGATTCATGATTCATGATTCATTATTCAATTAATGATTCAATTCATGATTCATGATTTAATTCATGATTCATGATTCAATTCATGATTCAATTCATGATTCATGATTCAATTCATGATTCATGATTCATGATTCAATTCATGATTCATGATTTATGATTTAATTCACGATTCAATTCATGATTCATGATTCAATTCATGATTCATGATTCATGATTCAATTCATGATTCATGATTTATGATTCAATTCATGACTCATGATTCATGATTCATGATTTAATTCATGATTCATGATTCACTTCATGATTCATTTCATGATTCATGATTTATGATTCAATTCATGATTTATGATTCGATTCAAGATTCATGATTCATGATTTGATTCATGATTCATGATTCATGAATCATGATTAAATTCATGATTCATGATTCATGATTCAATTCATGATTCAATTCATGATTCATGATTCAATTCATGATTCATGATTCATGATTCAATTCATGATTCATGATTCATGATTCAATTCATGATTCATGATTCAATTCATGATTCAATATATGATTTAATTCATGATTAATGACTCAATTCATGATTCATGATTCAATTCATGATTCATAAATTCAATATATGATTCAATTCATGATTCAAATCATGATTCATGATTTAATTCATGATTCATGATTTAATTCATGATTTATGATTCACTTCATGATTCATGATTCAATTCATGATTCATGATTCATGATTCATGATTCAATATATGATTCATGATTCAATATATGATTCATGATTCATGATTCAATTCATGATTCATAATTCATGATTCAATTCATGATTCATGATTCATGATTCATGATTCAATTCATGATTCATGATTCATGATTCAATTCATGATTCAATTCATGATTCATGATTCATGATTCAATTCATGATTCATGATTCGATTTATAATTCTTGATTCATGATTCGATTCATGATTCATGTTTCAATTCATGATTCATGATTTATGATTCATGATTCATATCATGATTCATGATTCAATTCATGATTTATGATTCGATTCATGATTCTTGATTCATGATTCATGATTTAATTCATGATTCATAATTCATGATTCATGATTCAATTCATAATTCATGATTCAATTCATGATTCATAATTCATGATTCATGAATATATTCATGATTCATAATTCATGATTCAATTCATTATTCATGATTCATGATTCATGATCAGATTCATGATTCATGATTCAATTCATGATTCATAATTCATGATTCATGATTCAATTCATGATTCATGATTCGATTCATGATTCGATTCATGATTCAATTCATGATTCAATTCATGATTCATAATTCATGATTCAATTCATGATTCATGATTCGATTCATGATTCATGATTCAATTCATGATTCATGATTCATGATTCAATTCATGATTCATGATTCATGATTCAATTAATGATTCATGATTCATGATTCATGATTCATGATTCAATATATGATTCATGATTCAATATATGATTCATGATTCATGATTCAATTCATGATTCATAATTCATGATTCATGATTCAATTCATGATTCATGATTCATGATTCATGATTCAATATATGATTCATGATTCAATATATGATTCATGATTCATGATTCAATATATGATTCATGATTCATGATTCAATTCATGATTCATAATTCATGATTCATGATTCAATTCATGATTCATGATTCATGATTCATGATTCAATTCATGATTCATGATTCATGATTCAATTAATGATTCAATTCATGATTCATGATTCAATTCATGATTCATGATTCGATTTATAATTCTTGATTCATGATTCGATTCATGTTTCAATTCATGATTCATGATTTATGATTCATGATTCATATCATGATTCATGATTCATGATTCATGATTCAATTCATGATTTATGATTCGATTCATGATTCTTGATTCATGATTCATGATTCAATTCATGAGTCATGATTCATGATTCAATTCATGATTCATGATTCATGATTCAATTTATGATTCATGATTCATGATTCGATTCATGATTCATGATTCAATTCATAATTCATGATTCAATTCATAATTCATGATTCATGATTCGATTTATGATTCATGATTCAATTCATGATTTATGATTCATGATTCAATTCATGATTCTTGATTCATGATTCAATTCATGATTCAATTCATGATTCATGATTCAATTCATGATTCATGATTCATGATTCGATTCATGATTCATAATTCATGATTCATGATTCAATTCATGATTCATGATTCAATTCATGATTCATGATTCATAATTCGATTCATGATTCATAATTCATGATTCATGATTCAATTCATGATTCATGATTCAATTCATGATTCATGATTCATGATTCAATTCATGATTCATGATTCATGATTCATGATTCAATATATGATTTATGATTCAATATATGATTCATGATTCATGATTCAATTCATGATTCATAATTCATGATTCATGATTCAATTCATGATTCATGATTCATGATTCATGATTCAGTTCATGATTCATGATTCATGATTCAATTCATGATTCAATTCATGATTCATGATTCATGATTCAATTCATGATTCATGATTCGATTTATAATTCTTGATTCATGATTCGATTCATGATTCATGATTCATGATTCAATTCATGATTCATGATTTATGATTCATGATTCATATCATGATTCATGATTCATGATTCATGATTCAATTCATGATTTATGATTCGATTCATGATTCTTGATTCATGATTCATGATTCAATTCATGATTCATGATTCATGATTCAATTCATGATTCAATTCATGAATCATGATTCATGATTCAATTCATGATTCATGATTCGATTTATAATTCTTGATTCATGATTCGATTCATGATTCTTGATTCATGATTCATGATTCAATTCATGATTCATGATTCATGATTCAATTCATGTTTCATGAATCATGTTTCGATTCATGATTCAATTCATGATTCATGATTCATGATTCGATTCATGATTCATGACTCAATTCATGATTCATGATTCAATTCATGATTCATGATTCATGATTCAATTCATGATTCAATTCATGATTCATGATTCATGATTCAATTTATGATTCATGATTCATGATTCAATTCATGATTCAATTCCTGATTCATGATTCATGATTCATGATTCAATTCATGATTCATGATTCATGATTCAATTCATGATTCAATTCACGATTCATGATTCATGATTCAATTCATGATTCATGATTCATGATTCATGATTTATAATTTAATTCATGATTCATGATTCATGATTCAATTCATGATTCAATTCACGATTCATGATTCATGATTCAATTCATGATTCAATTTATGATTCTTAATTCATGATTCAATTTGTGATTCATAATTCATGATTCATGATTCAATTCATGATTCATGATTCATGATTCATGATTCATGATTCATGATTTAATTCATGATTCATGATTCAATTCATGATTCGATTCATGATTCATGATTCAATTCATGATTCATGATTCATGATTCAATTTATGATTCAATTCATGATTCATGATCCATGATTCAATTTATGATTCATGATTCATGATTCAATTCATGATTCAATTTATGATTCATGATTCATGATTCAATTCATGATTCAATTTATGATTCTTAATTCATGATTCAATTTGTGATTCATAATTCATGATTCATGATTCAATTCATGATTCATGATTCATGATTCATGATTCATGATTCATGATTTAATTCATGATTCATGATTCAATTCATGTTTCGATTCATGATTCAATTCATGATTCGATTCATGATTCATGATTTATGATTCGATTCATGATCCATAATTCATGATTCATGATTCAATTCATGATTCATGATTCAATTCATGATTCATGATTCATGATTCAATTCATGATTCAATTCATGATTCATGATTCATGATTCATGATTCAATTCATGATTCATGATTCATGATTCAATTCATGATTCATAATTCATGATTCCTGATTCAATTCATAATTCATGATTCAAGATTCATGATTCAATTCACGATTCATGATTCTTGATTCAATTCATGATTCATGATTCATGATTCGATTCATGATTCATGTTTCAAATTATGATTCATGATTCATAATTCAATTCATGATTCATGATTCATGATTCAATTTATGATTCAATTCATGATTCATAATTCATGATTCATTTCATGATTCATGATCCATGATTCATGATTCAATTCATGATTTATGATTCATGATTCAATTCATGATTCAATTCATGATTCAATTCATGATTCATAATTTATGATTCAATTCATGATTCCTGATTCGATTCATAATTCTTGATTCATGATTCGATTCATGATTCATGATTCATGATTCAATTCATGATTCATGATTTATAATTCATGATTCAATTCATGATTCATGATTCATGATTCAATGCATGATTCATGATTCGATTCATGATTCTTGATTCATGAATCATGTTTCGATTCATGATTCATGATTCAATTAATGATTCATGATTCAATTCATGATTCATGAATCATGATTTGATTCATGATTCATGATTCAATTCATGATTCATGATTCAATTCATGATTCAATTCATGATTCATGATTCATGATTCATGATTAAATTCATGATTCATGATTCATGATTCAATTCATGATTCATAATTCATGATTCCTGATTCAATTCATGATTCATGATTCAAGATTCATGATTCATGATTCAATTCACGATTCATGATTCTTGATTCAATTCATGATTCATGATTCATGATTCATGATTCGATTCATGATTCATGATTCAATTCATGATTCATGATTCATGATTCATGATTCGATTCATGATTCATGATTCATGTTTCAAATTATGATTCATGATTCATGATTCGATTCATGATTCAATTTATGATTCATAATTCATGATTCATTTCATGATTCATGATCCATGATTCATGATTCAATTCATGATTCAATTCATGATTCATAATTCATGATTCATTTCATGATTCATGATCCATGATTCATGATTCAATTCATGATTTATGATTCATGATTCAATTCATGATTCAATTCATGATTCATGATTTATGATTCAATTCATGATTCCTGATTCGATTCATAATTCTTGATTCATGATTCGATTCATGATTCATGATTCATGATTCAATTCATGATTCATGATTTATGATTCATGATTCAATTCATGATTCATGATTCATAATTCATGATTCAATGAATGATTCATGATTCGATTCATGATTCTTGATTCATGAATCATGATTCGATTCATGATTCATGATTCAATTAATGATTCATGATTCAATTCATGATTCATGAATCATGATTTGATTCATGATTCATGATTAAATTCATGATTCATGATTCATGATTCGATTCATGATTCATGATTCAATTCATGATTCAATTCATGATTCATGATTCAATTTATGATTCTTGATTTATGATTCAATTCATGATTCAATTCATGATTCATGATTCATGATTCAATTCATGATTCATGATTCGATTCATAATTCTTGATTCCTGATTCGATTCATGATTCATGATTCAATTCATGATTCATGATTTATGATTCATGATTCAATTCATGATTCATGATTCATGATTCAATTCATGATTCATTATTTGATTCATGATTCTTGATTCATGATTCATGATTTGATTCATGATTCATGATTCAATTCATGATTCATGATTCATGATTCAATTTATGATTCATGATTCATGATTCAATTCATGATTCAATACATTATTCATGATTCAATTTATGATTCATGATTCATGATTCATGATTCATGATTCAATTCATGATTCATAATTGATGATTCATGATTCAATTCATGATTCATGATTCATGATTCAATTCATGATTCATGATTCGATTCATGATTCATGATTCATGATTCAATTCATGATTCAATTCATGATTCATAATTCATGATTCATGATTTAATTCATGATTCATAATTCATGATTCATGATTCAATTCATGATTCAATTCATGATTCATAATTCATGATTCATGAATATATTCATGATTCATAATTGATGATTCATGATTCAATTCATGATTCATGATTCATGATTCAATTCATGATTCATGATTCGATTCATGATTCATGATTCATGATTCAATTCATGATTCAATTCATGATTCATAATTCATGATTCATGATTTAATTCATGATTCATAATTCATGATTTATGATTCAATTCATGATTCATGATTCATAATTCATGATTCATGATTCAATTCATGATTCATAATTGATGATTCATGATTCAATTCATGATTCATGATTCATGATTCAATTCATGATTCATGATTCAATTCATGATTCATGATTCATGATTCAATTCATGATTCAATTCATGATTCATAATTCATGATTCATGATTTAATTCATGATTCATAATTCATGATTCATGATTCAATTCATGATTCAATTCATGATTCATAATTCATGATTCATGAATATATTCATGATTCATAATTCATGATTCAATTCATTATTCATGATTCATGATTCATGATCAGATTCATGATTCATGATTCAATTCATGATTCATGATTTATGATTCAATTCATGATTCAATTCATGATTCATGATTCATGATTCAATTCATGATTCATGATTCGATTCATAATTCTTGATTCCTGATTCGATTCATGATTCATGATTCAATTCATGATTCATGATTTATGATTCATGATTCAATTCATGATTCATGATTCATGATTCATGATTCAATTCATGATTCATTATTTGATTCATGATTCTTGATTCATGATTCATGATTCGATTCATGATTCATGATTCAATTCATGATTCATGATTCATGATTCAATTTATGATTCATGATTCATGATTCAATTCATGATTCAATACATGATTCATGATTCAATTTATGATTCATGATTCATGATTCATGATTCATGATTCAATTCATGATTCATGATTCATGATTCAATTCATGATTCAATTCATGATTCATGATTCATGATTCACGATTCATGATTCATGATTTATGATTCAATTCATGATTCATGATTCATAATTCATGATTCATGATTCATGATTCAATTCATGATTCATAATTGATGATTCATGATTCAATTCATGATTCATGATTCATGATTCAATTCATGATTCATGATTCGATTCATGATTTATGATTCATGATTCAATTCATGATTCAATTCATGATTCATAATTCATGATTCATGATTTAATTCATGATTCATAATTCATGATTCATGATTCAATTCATGATTCAATTCATGATTCATAATTCATGATTCATGAATATATTCATGATTCATAATTCATGATTCAATTCATTATTCATGATTCATGATTCATGATCAGATTCATGATTCATGATTCAATTCATGATTCATAATTCATGATTCATGATTCAATTCATGATTCATGATTCATGATTCAATTCATGATTCATGATTCGATTCATGATTCGATTCATGATTCAATTCATGATTCAATTCATGATTCATGATTCATGATTCAATTCATGATTCATGATTCGATTCATGATTCGATTCATGATTCAATTCATGATTTAATTCATGATTCATGATTCATGATTCGATTCATGATTCATAATTCATGATTCATGATTCAATTCATGATTCATGATTCAATTCATGATTCATGATTCATGATTCAATTCATGATTCATGATTCATGATTCATGATTCAATATATGATTCATGGTTCAATATATGATTCATGATTCATGATTCAATTCATGATTCATAATTCATGATTCATGATTCAATTCATGATTCATGATTCATGATTCATGATTCAATTCATGATTCATGATTCATGATTCAATTAATGATTCAATTCATGATTCATGATTCATGATTCAATTCATGATTCATGATTCGATTTATAATTCTTGATTCATGATTCGATTCATGATTCATGATTCATGTTTCAATTCATGATTCATGATTTATGATTCATGATTCATATCATGATTCATGATTCATGATTCATGATTCAATTCATGATTTATGATTCGATTCATGATTCTTGATTCATGATTCATGATTCAATACATGAGTCATGATTCATGATTCAATTCATGATTCATGATTCATGATTCATGATTCAATTCATGATTCATGATTCATGATTCGATTCATGATTCATGATTCAATTCATAATTCATGATTCAATTCATAATTCATGATTCATGATTCGATTCATGATTCATGATTCAATTCATGATTTATGATTCATGATTCAATTCATGATTCTTGATTCATGATTCAATTCATGATTCAATTCATGATTCATGATTCAATTCATGATTCATAAATCATGATTCGATTCATGATTCATAATTCATGATTCATGATTCAATTCATGATTCATGATTCAATTCATGATTCATGATTCATGATTCAATTCATGATTCATGATTCATGATTCATGATTCATGATTCAATTCATGATTCATGATTTATGATTTAATTCACGATTCAATTCATGATTCATGATTCAATTCATGATTCATGATTCATGATTCAATTCATGATTCATGATTTATGATTCAATTCATGACTCATGATTCATGATTCATGATTCATGATTTAATTCATGATTCATGATTCACTTCATGATTCATTTCATGATTCATGATTTATGATTCAATTCATGATTTATGATTTGATTCAAGATTCATGATTCATGATTCGATTCATGATTCATGATTCATGAATCATGATTAAATTCATGATTCATGATTCATGATTCAATTCATGATTCAATTCATAATTCATGATTCAATTCATTATTCATGATTCATGATTCATGATCAGATTCATGATTCATGATTCAATTCATGATTCATAATTCATGATTCATGATTCAATTCATGATTCATGATTCATGATTCAATTCATGATTCATGATTCGATTCATGATTCGATTCATGATTCAATTCATGATTCAATTCATGATTCATGATTCATGATTCAATTCATGATTCATGATTCGATTCATGATTCGATTCATGATTCAATTCATGATTTAATTCATGATTCATGATTCATGATTCGATTCATGATTCATAATTCATGATTCATGATTCAATTCATGATTCATGATTCAATTCATGATTCATGATTCATGATTCAATTCATGATTCATGATTCATGATTCATGATTCAATATATGATTCATGATTCAATATATGATTCATGATTCATGATTCAATTCATGATTCATAATTCATGATTCATGATTCAATTCATGATTCATGATTCATGATTCATGATTCAATTCATGATTCATGATTCATGATTCAATTAATGATTCAATTCATGATTCATGATTCATGATTCAATTCATGATTCATGATTCGATTTATAATTCTTGATTCATGATTCGATTCATGATTCATGATTCATGTTTCAATTCATGATTCATGATTTATGATTCATGATTCATATCATGATTCATGATTCATGATTCATGATTCAATTCATGATTTATGATTCGATTCATGATTCTTGATTCATGATTCATGATTCAATACATGAGTCATGATTCATGATTCAATTCATGATTCATGATTCATGATTCATGATTCAATTCATGATTCATGATTCATGATTCGATTCATGATTCATGATTCAATTCATAATTCATGATTCAATTCATAATTCATGATTCATGATTCGATTCATGATTCATGATTCAATTCATGATTTATGATTCATGATTCAATTCATGATTCTTGATTCATGATTCAATTCATGATTCAATTCATGATTCATGATTCAATTCATGATTCATAAATCATGATTCGATTCATGATTCATAATTCATGATTCATGATTCAATTCATGATTCATGATTCAATTCATGATTCATGATTCATGATTCAATTCATGATTCATGATTCATGATTCATGATTCAATTCATGATTCATGATTTATGATTTAATTCACGATTCAATTCATGATTCATAATTCAATTCATGATTCATGATTCATGATTCAATTCATGATTCATGATTTATGATTCAATTCATGACTCATGATTCATGATTCATGATTCATGATTTAATTCATGATTCATGATTCACTTCATGATTCATTTCATGATTCATGATTTATGATTCAATTCATGATTTATGATTCGATTCAAGATTCATGATTCATGATTTGATTCATGATTCATGATTCATGAATCATGATTAAATTCATGATTCATGATTCATGATTCAATTCATGATTCAATTCATGATTCATGATTCAATTCATGATTCATGATTCAATTCATGATTCATGATTCATGATTCAATTCATGATTCATGATTCAATTCATGATTCAATATATGATTTAATTCATGATTAATGACTCAATTCATGATTCATGATTCAATTCATGATTCATAAATTCAATATATGATTCAATTCATGATTCAAATCATGATTCATGATTTAATTCATGATTCATGATTTAATTCATGATTTATGATTCACTTCATGATTCATGATTCAATTCATGATTCATGATTCATGATTCAATATGTGATTCATGATTCAATATATGATTCATGATTCATGATTCAATTCATGATTCATAATTCATGATTCATGATTCAATTCATGATTCATGATTCATGATTCATGATTCAATTCATGATTCATGATTCATGATTCAATTCATGATTCAATTCATGATTCATGATTCATGATTCAATTCATGATTCATGATTCGATTTATAATTCTTGATTCATGATTCGATTCATGATTCATGATTCATGTTTCAATTCATGATTCATGATTTATGATTCATGATTCATATCATGATTCATGATTCAATTCATGATTTATGATTCGATTCATGATTCTTGATTCATGATTTATGATTTAATTCATGATTCATAATTCATGATTCATGATTCAATTCATAATTCATGATTCATGATTCAATTCATGATTCATAATTCATGATTCATGAATATATTCATGATTCATAATTCATGATTCAATTCATTATTCATGATTCATGATCAGATTCATGATTCATGATTCAATTCATGATTCATAATTCATGATTCATGATTCAATTCATGATTCATGATTCGATTCATGATTCGATTCATGATTCAATTCATGATTCAATTCATGATTCATGATTCATGATTCGATTCATGATTCATAATTCATGATTCATGATTCAATTCATGATTCATGATTCAATTAATGATTCATGATTCAATTAATGATTCATGATTCATGATTCATGATTCAATATATGATTCATGATTCAATATATGATTCATGATTCATGATTCAATTCATGATTCATAATTCATGATTCATGATTCAATTCATGATTAATGATTCATGATTCATGATTCAATATATGATTCATGATTCAATATATGATTCATGATTCATGATTCAATTCATGATTTATAATTCATGATTCATGATTCAATTCATGATTCATGATTCATGATTCATGATTCAATTCATGATTCATGATTCATGATTCAATTAATGATTCAATTCATGATTCATGATTCAATTCATGATTCATGATTCGATTTATAATTCTTGATTCATGATTCGATTCATGATTCATGATTCATGTTTCAATTCATGATTCATGATTTATGATTCATGATTCATATCATGATTCATGATTCATGATTCATGATTCAATTCATGATTTATGATTCGATTCATGATTCTTGATTCATGATTCATGATTCAATTCATGAGTCATGATTCATGATTCAATTCATGATTCATGATTCATGATTCAATTTATGATTCATGATTCATGATTCGATTCATGATTCATGATTCAATTCATAATTCATGATTCAATTCATAATTCATGATTCATGATTCGATTTATGATTCATGATTCAATTCATGATTTATGATTCATGATTCAATTCATGATTCTTGATTCATGATTCAATTCATGATTCATGATTCAATTCATGATTCATGATTCGATTCATGATTCATAATTCATGATTCATGATTCAATTCATGATTCATGATTCAATTCATGATTCATGATTCATAATTCGATTCATGATTCATAATTCATGATTCATGATTCAATTCATGATTCATGATTCAATTCATGATTCAATTCATGATTCATGATTCAATTCATGATTCATGATTTATGATTCATGATTCAATTCATGATTCATGATTCAATTCATGATTCATGATTTATGATTCATGATTCAATTCATGATTCATGAATCATGATTCGATTCATGATTCATGATTCATGAATCATGATTCATTATTCATGATTCAATTCATGATTCATGATTTATGATTCATGATTCAATTCATAAATCATGAATCATGATTCAATTCATGATTCATGATTTATGATTCATGATTCAATTCATGATTCATGAATCATGATTGGATTCATGATTCATGATTCATGATTTAATTCATGATTCATGATTCATGATTTGATTCATGATTCATGAATCATGATTCTATTCATGATTTATGATTCATAAATCATGGTTCGATTCATGATTCATGATTCGATTCATGATTCAATTCATGATTCAATTCATGAATCAAGATTTGATTAATGATTCATAATTCATTTCATGATTCATGATTCAGTTCATGATTCAATTCATGATTTATGATTCAATTCATGATTCATGATTCAAATTATGATTCATGAATTATGATTCATGATTCAATTCATGATTCATGAATCATGATTCGATTCATGATTCATGATTCATAAATCATGATTCATGATTCATGATTCAATTCATGATTCATGATTTATGATTCATGATTCAATTCATGATTCATGAATCATGATTTGATTCATGAATCATGATTTGATTCATGATTCATGATTCATGATTTAATTCATGATTCATGATTCATGATTTGATTCATGATTCATGAATCATGATTCGATTCATGATTCATGATTCATAAATCATGGTTCGATTCATGATTCATGAATCATGATTCAATTCATGATTCATGATTCATGATTTAATTCATGATTCATGATTCAATTCATGATTCATGAATCAATTCATGATTCATGATTCAATTCATGATTCATGAATCAATTCATGATTCATGATTCAATTCATGATTCATGATTCATTTCATGATTCATGATTTATGATTCAATTCATGATTTATGATTCGATTCAAGATTCATGATTCATGATTCATGATTTGATTCATGATTCATGATTCATTATTCAATTAATGATTCAATTCATGATTCATGATTTAATTCATGATTCATGATTCAATTCATGATTCAATTCATGATTCATGATTCAATTCATGATTCATGATTCATGATTCATGATTCAATTCATGATTCATGATTTATGATTTAATTCACGATTCAATTCATGATTCATGATTCAATTCATGATTCATGATTCATGATTCAATTCATGATTCATGATTTATGATTCAATTCATGACTCATGATTCATGATTTAATTCATGATTCATGATTCACTTCATGATTCATTTCATGATTCATGATTTATGATTCAATTCATGATTTATGATTCGATTCAAGATTCATGATTCATGATTCGATTCATGATTCATGATTCATGAATCATGATTAAATTCATGATTCATGATTCATGATTCAATTCATGATTCAATTCATGATTCATGATTCAATTCATGATTCATGATTCATGATTCAATTCATGATTCATGATTCATGATTCAATTCATGATTCATGATTCAATTCATGATTCAATATATGATTTAATTCATGATTAATGACTCAATTCATGATTCATGATTCAATTCATGATTCATAAATTCAATATATGATTCAATTCATGATTCAAATCATGATTCATGATTTAATTCATGATTCATGATTTAATTCATGATTTATGATTCATTTCATGATTCATGATTCAATTCATGATTCATGATTCATGATTCATGATTCAATATATGATTCATGATTCAATATATGATTCATGATTCATGATTCAATTCATGATTCATAATTCATGATTCAATTCATGATTCATGATTCATGATTCATGATTCAATTCATGATTCATGATTCAATTCATGATTCAATTCATGATTCATGATTCAATTCATGATTCATGATTTATGATTCATGATTCAATTCATGATTCATGATTCAATTCATGATTCATGATTTATGATTCATGATTCAATTCATGATTCATGAATCATGATTCGATTCATGATTCATGATTCATGAATCATGATTCATTATTCATGATTCAATTCATGATTCATGATTTATGATTCATGATTCAATTCATAAATCATGAATCATGATTCAATTCATGATTCATGATTTATGATTCATGATTCAATTCATGATTCATGAATCATGATTGGATTCATGATTCATGATTCATGATTTAATTCATGATTCATGATTCATGATTTGATTCATGATTCATGAATCATGATTCTATTCATGATTTATGATTCATAAATCATGGTTCGATTCATGATTCATGATTCGATTCATGATTCAATTCATGATTCAATTCATGAATCAAGATTTGATTAATGATTCATAATTCATTTCATGATTCATGATTCAGTTCATGATTCAATTCATGATTTATGATTCAATTCATGATTCATGATTCAAATTATGATTCATGAATTATGATTCATGATTCAATTCATGATTCATGAATCATGATTCGATTCATGATTCATGATTCATAAATCATGATTCATGATTCATGATTCAATTCATGATTCATGATTTATGATTCATGATTCAATTCATGATTCATGAATCATGATTTGATTCATGAATCATGATTTGATTCATGATTCATGATTCATGATTTAATTCATGATTCATGATTCATGATTTGATTCATGATTCATGAATCATGATTCGATTCATGATTCATGATTCATAAATCATGGTTCGATTCATGATTCATGAATCATGATTCAATTCATGATTCATGATTCATGATTTAATTCATGATTCATGATTCAATTCATGATTCATGAATCAATTCATGATTCATGATTCAATTCATGATTCATGAATCAATTCATGATTCATGATTCAATTCATGATTCATGATTCATTTCATGATTCATGATTTATGATTCAATTCATGATTTATGATTCGATTCAAGATTCATGATTCATGATTCATGATTTGATTCATGATTCATGATTCATTATTCAATTAATGATTCAATTCATGATTCATGATTTAATTCATGATTCATGATTCAATTCATGATTCAATTCATGATTCATGATTCAATTCATGATTCATGATTCATGATTCATGATTCAATTCATGATTCATGATTTATGATTTAATTCACGATTCAATTCATGATTCATGATTCAATTCATGATTCATGATTCATGATTCAATTCATGATTCATGATTTATGATTCAATTCATGACTCATGATTCATGATTTAATTCATGATTCATGATTCACTTCATGATTCATTTCATGATTCATGATTTATGATTCAATTCATGATTTATGATTCGATTCAAGATTCATGATTCATGATTCGATTCATGATTCATGATTCATGAATCATGATTAAATTCATGATTCATGATTCATGATTCAATTCATGATTCAATTCATGATTCATGATTCAATTCATGATTCATGATTCATGATTCAATTCATGATTCATGATTCATGATTCAATTCATGATTCATGATTCAATTCATGATTCAATATATGATTTAATTCATGATTAATGACTCAATTCATGATTCATGATTCAATTCATGATTCATAAATTCAATATATGATTCAATTCATGATTCAAATCATGATTCATGATTTAATTCATGATTCATGATTTAATTCATGATTTATGATTCATTTCATGATTCATGATTCAATTCATGATTCATGATTCATGATTCATGATTCAATATATGATTCATGATTCAATATATGATTCATGATTCATGATTCAATTCATGATTCATAATTCATGATTCAATTCATGATTCATGATTCATGATTCATGATTCAATTCATGATTCATGATTCATGATTCAATTCATGATTCAATTCATGATTCATGATTCATGATTCAATTCATGATTCATGATTCGATTTATAATTCTTGATTCATGATTCGATTCATGATTCATGTTTCAATTCATGATTCATGATTTATGATTCATGATTCATATCATGATTCATGATTCAATTCATGATTTATGATTCGATTCATGATTCTTGATTCATGATTCATGATTTAATTCATGATTCATAATTCATGATTCATGATTCAATTCATAATTCATGATTCAATTCATGATTCATAATTCATGATTCATGAATATATTCATGATTCATAATTCATGATTCAATTCATTATTCATGATTCATGATTCATGATCAGATTCATGATTCATGATTCAATTCATGATTCATAATTCATGATTCATGATTCAATTCATGATTCATGATTCGATTCATGATTCGATTCATGATTCAATTCATGATTCAATTCATGATTCATAATTCATGATTCAATTCATGATTCATGATTCGATTCATGATTCATGATTCAATTCATGATTCATGATTCATGATTCAATTCATGATTCATGATTCATGATTCAATTAATGATTCATGATTCATGATTCATGATTCATGATTCAATATATGATTCATGATTCAATATATGATTCATGATTCATGATTCAATTCATGATTCATAATTCATGATTCATGATTCAATTCATGATTCATGATTCATGATTCATGATTCAATATATGATTCATGATTCAATATATGATTCATGATTCATGATTCAATTCATGATTCATAATTCATGATTCATGATTCAATTCATGATTCATGATTCATGATTCATGATTCAATTCATGATTCATGATTCATGATTCAATTAATGATTCAATTCATGATTCATGATTCAATTCATGATTCATGATTCGATTTATAATTCTTGATTCATGATTCGATTCATGTTTCAATTCATGATTCATGATTTATGATTCATGATTCATATCATGATTCATGATTCATGATTCATGATTCAATTCATGATTTATGATTCGATTCATGATTCTTGATTCATGATTCATGATTCAATTCATGAGTCATGATTCATGATTCAATTCATGATTCATGATTCATGATTCAATTTATGATTCATGATTCATGATTCGATTCATGATTCATGATTCAATTCATAATTCATGATTCAATTCATAATTCATGATTCATGATTCGATTTATGATTCATGATTGAATTCATGATTTATGATTCATGATTCAATTCATGATTCTTGATTCATGATTCAATTCATGATTCAATTCATGATTCATGATTCAATTCATGATTCATGATTCGATTCATGATTCATAATTCATGATTCATGATTCAATTCATGATTCATGATTCAATTCATGATTCATGATTCATAATTCGATTCATGATTCATAATTCATGATTCATGATTCAATTCATGATTCATGATTCAATTCATGATTCATGATTCAATTCATGATTCATGATTCATGATTCATGATTCAATATATGATTTATGATTCAATATATGATTCATGATTCATGATTCAATTCATGATTCATAATTCATGATTCATGATTCAATTCATGATTCATGATTCATGATTCATGATTCAATTCATGATTCATGATTCATGATTCAATTCATGATTCAATTCATGATTCATGATTCATGATTCAATTCATGATTCATGATTCGATTTATAATTCTTGATTCATGATTCGATTCATGATTCATGATTCATGATTCAATTCATGATTCATGATTTATGATTCATGATTCATATCATGATTCATGATTCATGATTCATGATTCAATTCATGATTTATGATTCGATTCATGATTCTTGATTCATGATTCATGATTCAATTCATGATTCATGATTCATGATTCAATTCATGATTCAATTCATGAATCATGATTCATGATTCAATTCATGATTCATGATTCGATTTATAATTCTTGATTCATGATTCGATTCATGATTCTTGATTCATGATTCAATTCATGATTCATGATTCATGATTCAATTCATGTTTCATGAATCATGTTTCGATTCATGATTCAATTCATGATTCATGATTCATGATTCGATTCATGATTCATGACTCAATTCATGATTCATGATTCAATTCATGATTCATGATTCATGATTCAATTCATGATTCAATTCATGATTCATGATTCATGATTCAATTTATGATTCATGATTCATGATTCAATTCATGATTCAATTCCTGATTCATGATTCATGATTCATGATTCAATTCATGATTCATGATTCATGATTCAATTCATGATTCAATTCACGATTCATGATTCATGATTCAATTCATGATTCATGATTCATGATTCATGATTTATAATTTAATTCATGATTCATGATTCATGATTCAATTCATGATTCAATTCACGATTCATGATTCATGATTCAATTCATGATTCAATTTATGATTCTTAATTCATGATTCAATTTGTGATTCATAATTCATGATTCATGATTCAATTCATGATTCATGATTCATGATTCATGATTCATGATTTAATTCATGATTCATGATTCAATTCATGTGTCACTCACCGGACTGTGAGTGCTTCTTCCCGGACATTTAGGAACCGTGGCCGTCCTCCATCCTAGGGACTGCGCATGCGCAGCCCTTTCCAAACCTTCAGTGTATGTTCCTTTAACTTAATTGGCAGATCAGGCAACCTCCCTATATTAAGCACCTGTGGTCAACACCACGTTGCCTGATCTTGGAGTCTCATTCCCCATGAGTCTCTGAAGGTGTTCCTGTGTTTCCTCATTTATTCAGCCCAGCTGATTCCTGTGGTTTCCAAACCACTTCTACCTCTGTGGTTTCCAAACCACTTCTACTACTGTGGTTCCCATACCACTTCTACCATCTACTGTATCATCGTGACTGTGAGCTGATTCCTATCCGCTGCCTCCGTGCACTACAGTCTTCTAACCACTTCTACTCTACCATGTATTATTGGGACTGTTAGCTGATGCCTATCCGCTGCCTCCGTGCACTACAGTCTTTCATTCACTTCCATTCACCTGTTCATGATTGTGACTGCCAGCTGATTCCTACCCGCTGCCTCCGTGCACTACAGTCTGCAATCTGCAACTCGTCTGTGTTTCATCATCGTGACTGCTAGCTGATTCCTATCCGCTGCCTCCGTGCACTACAGTCTTCAACCTGCAACTCGTCTGTGTTTCATCATCGTGACTGCTAGCTGATTCCTATCCGCTGCCTCCGTGCACTACAGTCTTCAACCTGCAACTCGTCTGTGTTTCATCATCGTGACTGCTAGCTGATTCCTATCCGCTGCCTCCGTGCACTACAGTCTTCAACCTGCAACCCGTCTGTGTTTCATCGTGACTGTTTGGCTGATTCCTATCCGCTGCCTCTGTGCGCTTCAGTCTTCAGTCCTTGTCAACGCTCCCGTGTTTCCTTGAGTCTGCCTCCACTATTGCTACCCGCTATTCTCCGTGATCAACAGTGCCAGTTCAACTCTGCTCTCCCGTGTCCCATCGTTACTGCACCTGCTGGTTGCTATTGGCTACCTCCGTGTTCCCGCAGAGACCCGCTGCTGCTACTCCTCAGCACTACTCATCCATCTACTGCTGATCCGCTCTCCACGCTTTCCTGTGTTCCCTGCTGGTCTACCTACCTGTGCGCTGCACCTACTAGACCACCGCTTCACCCATCCAGGGACTTCGCATCCTGCCGGCCTCCTGCCGTTCAGGTATCTCTGCACTCCTGTCTGACTGCCTCCTGAACCACGGTATGCATACTTCTCATTGACTGTGCTGTGTATTGCATACCTTGCTGGACTGTGTTGGTTCTCCTCTGGAGTGTGCTATCCGCTGAGTCTATTGCCATCATTGACTGTGTTATCTTATGCTGGACTACTTCAAGAGACTTTCCATATTGGCAGTGTTGTTCAGTCATCTATACATTTATATTGTGCATATTACTGTGGTTCAAAGTCAAGGTGCCCGTGTATATCTTGTGTTGCAGTCTCTCCCCGTGCACCTCCTCACATATATATTCAGTGGTACAACTTGCTGAAGGCAGACCACTGATCCCTGTTTCCTGTATCACCTGTTCCAGTATCCTCTCACATAGCAGTGGTACAACTTGCTATCGCAGACCACTGACTACCCGGATACCTCCACTTGGATTCCATTCCTTCACTCAGACAGCGGTACAACTTGCTATCTGCAGACCGCTGACACTCATCACCCCCTCGTTTCTGTTGGACATTCCTCCTCACTATAGCAGTGGTACAACTTGCTACCGCAGACCACTGACTACCTTCACGTGTCCTTTGTCCATACAGTTCCTCGTGTATTACTACCTCCATATTGCCAGTGCTGCTAGTCATAGACTTTCCTAAGCATCTCATCATCTGCTATTTCCTGTTCCGTGATCACCCTGCTACCAGAGTACCATATTACCACCTATACTGCTCTGGTAAGCCTATCACCTGGTGATCCCTGGGTAAAGACTCCTAGTGCCCGTGACATCATGATTCGATTCATGATTCATGATTCAATTCATGATTCATGATTCATGATTCAATTTATGATTCAATTCATGATTCATGATCCATGATTCAATTTATGATTCATGATTCATGATTCAATTCATGATTCAATTTATGATTCATGATTCATGATTCAATTCATGATTCAATTTATGATTCTTAATTCATGATTCAATTTGTGATTCATAATTCATGATTCATGATTCAATTCATGATTCATGATTCATGATTCATGATTCATGATTCATGATTTAATTCATGATTCATGATTCAATTCATGTTTCGATTCATGATTCAATTCATGATTCGATTCATGATTCATGATTTATGATTCGATTCATGATCCATAATTCATGATTCATGATTCAATTCATGATTCATGATTCAATTCATGATTCATGATTCATGATTCAATTCATGATTCAATTCATGATTCATGATTCATGATTCAATTCATGATTCATGATTCATGATTCAATTCATGATTCATAATTCATGATTCCTGATTCAATTCATAATTCATGATTCAAGATTCATGATTCATGATTCAATTCACGATTCATGATTCTTGATTCAATTCATGATTCATGATTCGATTCATGATTCATGTTTCAAATTATGATTCATGATTCATAATTCAATTCATGATTCATGATTCATGATTCAATTTATGATTCAATTCATGATTCATAATTCATGATTCATTTCATGATTCATGATCCATGATTCATGATTCAATTCATGATTTATGATTCATGATTCAATTCATGATTCAATTCATGATTCAATTCATGATTCATAATTTATGATTCAATTCATGATTCCTGATTCGATTCATAATTCTTGATTCATGATTCGATTCATGATTCATGATTCATGATTCAATTCATGATTCATGATTTATAATTCATGATTCAATTCATGATTCATGATTCATGATTCATGATTCAATGCATGATTCATGATTCGATTCATGATTCTTGATTCATGAATCATGTTTCGATTCATGATTCATGATTCAATTAATGATTCATGATTCAATTCATGATTCATGAATCATGATTTGATTCATGATTCATGATTCAATTCATGATTCATGATTCAATTCATGATTCATGATTCATGATTCAATTCATGATTCATAATTCATGATTCCTGATTCAATTCATGATTCATGATTCAAGATTCATGATTCATGATTCAATTCACGATTCATGATTCTTGATTCAATTCATGATTCATGATTCATGATTCGATTCATGATTCATGATTCAATTCATGATTCATGATTCATGATTCATGATTCGATTCATGATTCATGATTCATGTTTCAAATTATGATTCATGATTCATGATTCGATTCATGATTCAATTTATGATTCATAATTCATGATTCATTTCATGATTCATGATCCATGATTCATGATTCAATTCATGATTCAATTCATGATTCATAATTCATGATTCATTTCATGATTCATGATCCATGATTCATGATTCAATTCATGATTTATGATTCATGATTCAATTCATGATTCAATTCATGATTCATGATTTATGATTCAATTCATGATTCCTGATTCGATTCATAATTCTTGATTCATGATTCGATTCATGATTCATGATTCATGATTCAATTCATGATTCATGATTTATGATTCATGATTCAATTCATGATTCATGATTCATAATTCATGATTCAATGAATGATTCATGATTCGATTCATGATTCTTGATTCATGAATCATGATTCGATTCATGATTCATGATTCAATTAATGATTCATGATTCAATTCATGATTCATGAATCATGATTTGATTCATGATTCATGATTAAATTCATGATTCATGATTCATGATTCGATTCATGATTCATGATTCAATTCATGATTCATGATTCATGATTCAATTTATGATTCAATTCATGATTCATGATCCATGATTCAATTTATGATTCATGATTCATGATTCAATTCATGATTCAATTTATGATTCATGATTCATGATTCAATTCATGATTCAATTTATGATTCTTAATTCATGATTCAATTTGTGATTCATAATTCATGATTCATGATTCAATTCATGATTCATGATTCATGATTCATGATTCATGATTTAATTCATGATTCATGATTCAATTCATGTTTCGATTCATGATTCAATTCATGATTCGATTCATGATTCATGATTTATGATTCGATTCATGATCCATAATTCATGATTCATGATTCAATTCATGATTCATGATTCAATTCATGATTCATGATTCATGATTCAATTCATGATTCAATTCATGATTCATGATTCATGATTCAATTCATGATTCATGATTCATGATTCAATTCATGATTCATAATTCATGATTCCTGATTCAATTCATAATTCATGATTCAAGATTCATGATTCATGATTCAATTCACGATTCATGATTCTTGATTCAATTCATGATTCATGATTCATGAGTCATGATTCGATTCATGATTCATGTTTCAAATTATGATTCATGATTCATAATTCAATTCATGATTCATGATTCATGATTCAATTTATGATTCAATTCATGATTCATAATTCATGATTCATTTCATGATTCATGATCCATGATTCATGATTCAATTCATGATTTATGATTCATGATTCAATTCATGATTCAATTCATGATTCATAATTTATGATTCAATTCATGATTCCTGATTCGATTCATAATTCTTGATTCATGATTCGATTCATGATTCATGATTCATGATTCAATTCATGATTCATGATTTATAATTCATGATTCAATTCATGATTCATGATTCATGATTCATGATTCAATGCATGATTCATGATTCGATTCATGATTCTTGATTCATGAATCATGTTTCGATTCATGATTCATGATTCAATTAATGATTCATGATTCAATTCATGATTCATGAATCATGATTTGATTCATGATTCATGATTCAATTCATGATTCATGATTCAATTCATGATTCATGATTCATGATTCAATTCATGATTCATAATTCATGATTCCTGATTCAATTCATGATTCATGATTCAAGATTCATGATTCATGATTCAATTCACGATTCATGATTCTTGATTCAATTCATGATTCATGATTCATGATTCGATTCATGATTCATGATTCAATTCATGATTCATGATTCATGATTCATGATTCGATTCATGATTCATGATTCATGTTTCAAATTATGATTCATGATTCATGATTCGATTCATGATTCAATTTATGATTCATAATTCATGATTCATTTCATGATTCATGATCCATGATTCATGATTCAATTCATGATTCAATTCATGATTCATAATTCATGATTCATTTCATGATTCATGATCCATGATTCATGATTCAATTCATGATTTATGATTCATGATTCAATTCATGATTCAATTCATGATTCATGATTTATGATTCAATTCATGATTCCTGATTCGATTCATAATTCTTGATTCATGATTCGATTCATGATTCATGATTCATGATTCAATTCATGATTCATGATTTATGATTCATGATTCAATTCATGATTCATGATTCATAATTCATGATTCAATGAATGATTCATGATTCGATTCATGATTCTTGATTCATGAATCATGATTCGATTCATGATTCATGATTCAATTAATGATTCATGATTCAATTCATGATTCATGAATCATGATTTGATTCATGATTCATGATTAAATTCATGATTCATGATTCATGATTCGATTCATGATTCATGATTCAATTCATGATTCAATTCATGATTCATGATTCAATTTATGATTCTTGATTCATGATTCATGATTCAATTCATGATTCATGATTCATGATTCAATTCATGATTCATAATTCATGATTCATGATTCAATTCATGATTCACGATCCATGATTCATGATTCAATTCATGATTCATGATTTATGATTCAATTCATGATTCAATTCATGATTCATGATTCATGATTCAATTCATGATTCATGATTCGATTCATAATTCTTGATTCCTGATTCGATTCATGATTCATGATTCAATTCATGATTCATGATTTATGATTCATGATTCAATTCATGATTCATAATTCATGATTCAATTCATGATTCATTATTTGATTCATGATTCTTGATTCATGATTCATGATTTGATTCATGATTCATGATTCAATTCATGATTCATGATTCATGATTCAATTTATGATTCATGATTCATGATTCAATTCATGATTCAATACATTATTCATGATTCAATTTATGATTCATGATTCATGATTCATGATTCAATTCATGATTCATGATTCATGATTCAATTCATGATTCAATTCATGATTCATGATTCATGATTCATGATTCACGATTCATGATTCATGATTTATGATTCAATTCATGATTCATGATTCATAATTCATGATTCATGATTCAATTCATGATTCATAATTGATGATTCATGATTCAATTCATGATTCATGATTCATGATTCAATTCATGATTCATTATTTGATTCATGATTCTTGATTCATGATTCATGATTTGATTCATGATTCATGATTCAATTCATGATTCATGATTCATGATTCAATTTATGATTCATGATTCATGATTCAATTCATGATTCAATACATTATTCATGATTCAATTTATGATTCATGATTCATGATTCATGATTCATGATTCAATTCATGATTCATGATTCATGATTCAATTCATGATTCAATTCATGATTCATGATTCATGATTCACGATTCATGATTCATGATTTATGATTCAATTCATGATTCATGATTCATAATTCATGATTCATGATTCAATTCATGATTCATAATTGATGATTCATGATTCAATTCATGATTCATGATTCAATTCATGATTCAATTCATGATTCATGATTCATGATTCATGATTAAATTCATGATTCATGATTCATGATTCAATTCATGATTCATAATTCATGATTCCTGATTCAATTCATGATTCATGATTCAAGATTCATGATTCATGATTCAATTCACGATTCATGATTCTTGATTCAATTCATGATTCATGATTCATGATTCATGATTCGATTCATGATTCATGATTCAATTCATGATTCATGATTCATGATTCATGATTCAATTCATGATTCATGATTCATGTTTCAAATTATGATTCATGATTCATGATTCGATTCATGATTCAATTTATGATTCATAATTCATGATTCATTTCATGATTCATGATCCATGATTCATGATTCAATTCATGATTCAATTCATGATTCATAATTCATGATTCATTTCATGATTCATGATCCATGATTCATGATTCAATTCATGATTTATGATTCATGATTCAATTCATGATTCAATTCATGATTCATGATTTATGATTCAATTCATGATTCCTGATTCGATTCATAATTCTTGATTCATGATTCGATTCATGATTCATGATTCAATTCATGATTCATGATTTATGATTCATGATTCAATTCATGATTCATGATTCATAATTCATGATTCAATGAATGATTCATGATTCGATTCATGATTCTTGATTCATGAATCATGATTCGATTCATGATTCATGATTCAATTAATGATTCATGATTCAATTCATGATTCATGAATCATGATTTGATTCATGATTCATGATTAAATTCATGATTCATGATTCATGATTCGATTCATGATTCATGATTCAATTCATAATTCAATTCATGATTCATGATTCAATTTATGATTCTTGATTCATGATTCATGATTCAATTCATGATTCATGATTCATGATTCAATTCATGATTCATAATTCATGATTCATGATTCAATTCATGATTCACGATCCATGATTCATGATTCAATTCATGATTCATGATTTATGATTCAATTCATGATTCATGATTCATGATTCAATTCATGATTCATGATTCGATTCATAATTCTTGATTCCTGATTCGATTCATGATTCATGATTCAATTCATGATTCATGATTTATGATTCATGATTCAATTCATGATTCATGATTCATGATTCAATTCATGATTCATTATTTGATTCATGATTCTTGATTCATGATTTATGATTTGATTCATGATTCATGATTCAATTCATGATTCATGATTCATGATTCAATTTATGATTCATGATTCATGATTCAATTCATGATTCAATACATTATTCATGATTCAATTTATGATTCATGATTCATGATTCATGATTCATGATTCAATTCATGATTCATGATTCATGATTCAATTCATGATTCAATTCATGATTCATGATTCATGATTCATGATTCACGATTCATGATTCATGATTTATGATTCAATTCATGATTCATGATTCATAATTCATGATTCA
The DNA here is from genome assembly GCF_038048845.1 of Mixophyes fleayi. Lineage (NCBI taxonomy): Eukaryota > Metazoa > Chordata > Amphibia > Anura > Limnodynastidae > Mixophyes > Mixophyes fleayi. The sequence goes on along the minus strand of NW_027447498.1, from coordinate 864,224 downwards.
TGATTCAATTCATGATTCATAATTGATGATTCATGATTCAATTCATGATTCATGATTCATGATTCAATTCATGATTCATGATTCGATTCATGATTCATGATTCATGATTCAATTCATGATTCAATTCATGATTAATAATTCATGATTCATGATTTAATTCATGATTCATAATTCATGATTCATGATTCAATTCATGATTCAATTCATGATTCATAATTCATGATTCATGAATATATTCATGATTCATAATTCATGATTCAATTCATTATTCATGATTCATGATTCATGATCAGATTCATGATTCATGATTCAATTCATGATTCATGATTTATGATTCAATTCATGATTCAATTCATGATTCATGATTCATGATTCAATTCATGATTCATGATTCGATTCATAATTCTTGATTCCTGATTCGATTCATGATTCATGATTCAATTCATGATTCATGATTTATGATTCATGATTCAATTCATGATTCATGATTCATGATTCATGATTCAATTCATGATTCATTATTTGATTCATGATTCTTGATTCATGATTCATGATTCGATTCATGATTCATGATTCAATTCATGATTCATGATTCATGATTCAATTTATGATTCATGATTCATGATTCAATTCATGATTCAATACATGATTCATGATTCAATTTATGATTCATGATTCATGATTCATGATTCAATTTATGATTCATGATTCATGATTCAATTCATGATTCAATTCATGATTCATGATTCATGATTCACGATTCATGATTCATGATTTATGATTCAATTCATGATTCATGATTCATAATTCATGATTCATGATTCAATTCATGATTCATAATTGATGATTCATGATTCAATTCATGATTCATGATTCATGATTCAATTCATGATTCATGATTCGATTCATGATTTATGATTCATGATTCAATTCATGATTCAATTCATGATTCATAATTCATGATTCATGATTTAATTCATGATTCATAATTCATGATTCATGATTCAATTCATGATTCAATTCATGATTCATAATTCATGATTCATGAATATATTCATGATTCATAATTCATGATTCAATTCATTATTCATGATTCATGATTCATGATCAGATTCATGATTCATGATTCAATTCATGATTCATAATTCATGATTCATGATTCAATTCATGATTCATGATTCATGATTCAATTCATGATTCATGATTCATGATTCAATTCATGATTCATGATTCGATTCATAATTCTTGATTCCTGATTCGATTCATGATTCATGATTCAATTCATGATTCATGATTTATGATTCATGATTCAATTCATGATTCATGATTCATGATTCAATTCATGATTCATTATTTGATTCATGATTCTTGATTCATGATTTATGATTTGATTCATGATTCATGATTCAATTCATGATTCATGATTCATGATTCAATTTATGATTCATGATTCATGATTCAATTCATGATTCAATACATTATTCATGATTCAATTTATGATTCATGATTCATGATTCATGATTCAATTCATGATTCATGATTCATGATTCAATTCATGATTCAATTCATGATTCATGATTCATGATTCATGATTCACGATTCATGATTCATGATTTATGATTCAATTCATGATTCATGATTCATAATTCATGATTCATGATTCAATTCATGATTCATAATTGATGATTCATGATTCAATTCATGATTCATGATTCATGATTCAATTCATGATTCATGATTCGATTCATGATTCATGATTCATGATTCAATTCATGATTCAATTCATGATTCATAATTCATGATTCATGATTTAATTCATGATTCATAATTCATGATTCATGATTCAATTCATGATTCAATTCATGATTCATAATTCATGATTCATGAATATATTCATGATTCATAATTCATGATTCAATTCATTATTCATGATTCATGATTCATGATCAGATTCATGATTCATGATTCAATTCATGATTCATGATTTATGATTCAATTCATGATTCAATTCATGATTCATGATTCATGATTCAATTCATGATTCATGATTCGATTCATAATTCTTGATTCCTGATTCGATTCATGATTCATGATTCAATTCATGATTCATGATTTATGATTCATGATTCAATTCATGATTCATGATTCATGATTCATGATTCAATTCATGATTCATTATTTGATTCATGATTCTTGATTCATGATTCATGATTCGATTCATGATTCATGATTCAATTCATGATTCATGATTCATGATTCAATTTATGATTCATGATTCATGATTCAATTCATGATTCAATACATGATTCATGATTCAATTTATGATTCATGATTCATGATTCATGATTCAATTTATGATTCATGATTCATGATTCAATTCATGATTCAATTCATGATTCATGATTCATGATTCACGATTCATGATTCATGATTTATGATTCAATTCATGATTCATGATTCATAATTCATGATTCATGATTCAATTCATGATTCATAATTGATGATTCATGATTCAATTCATGATTCATGATTCATGATTCAATTCATGATTCATGATTCGATTCATGATTTATGATTCATGATTCAATTCATGATTCAATTCATGATTCATAATTCATGATTCATGATTTAATTCATGATTCATAATTCATGATTCATGATTCAATTCATGATTCAATTCATGATTCATAATTCATGATTCATGAATATATTCATGATTCATAATTCATGATTCAATTCATTATTCATGATTCATGATTCATGATCAGATTCATGATTCATGATTCAATTCATGATTCATAATTCATGATTCATGATTCAATTCATGATTCATGATTCATGATTCAATTCATGATTCATGATTCGATTCATGATTCGATTCATGATTCAATTCATGATTCAATTCATGATTCATGATTCATGATTCAATTCATGATTCATGATTCGATTCATGATTCGATTCATGATTCAATTCAATTCATGATTCATGATTCATGATTCGATTCATGATTCATAATTCATGATTCATGATTCAATTCATGATTCATGATTCAATTCATGATTCATGATTCATGATTCAATTCATGATTCATGATTCATGATTCATGATTCAATATATGATTCATGATTCAATATATGATTCATGATTCATGATTCATAATTCATGATTCATGATTCAATTCATGATTCATGATTCATGATTCATGATTCAATTCATGATTCATGATTCATGATTCAATTAATGATTCAATTCATGATTCATGATTCAATTCATGATTCATGATTCGATTTATAATTCTTGATTCATGATTCGATTCATGATTCATGATTCATGTTTCAATTCATGATTCATGATTTATGATTCATGATTCATATCATGATTCATGATTCATGATTCATGATTCAATTCATGATTTATGATTCGATTCATGATTCTTGATTCATGATTCATGATTCAATTCATGATTTATGATTCGATTCATGATTCATAATTCATGATTCATGATTCAATTCATGATTCATGATTCAATTCATGATTCATGATTCATGATTCAATTCATGATTCATGATTCATGATTCATGATTCAATATATGATTCATGATTCAATATATGATTCATGATTCATGATTCAATTCATGATTCATAATTCATGATTCATGATTCAATTCATGATTCATGATTCATGATTCATAATTTAATTCATGATTCACGATTCATGATTCAATTCATGATTCAATTCATGATTCATGATTCATGATTCAATTCATGATTCATGATTCGATTTATAATTCTTGATTCATGATTCGATTCATGATTCATGATTCATGTTTCAATTCATGATTTATGATTCGATTCATGATTCTTGATTCATGATTCATGATTCTATTCATGATTCATGATTCATGATTCAATTCATGATTCAATTCATGATTCATGATTCATGATTCAATTCATGATTCATGATTCGATTTATAATTCTTGATTCATGATTCGATTCATGATTCATGATTCATGTTTCAATTCATGATTCATGATTTATGATTCATGATTCATATCATGATTCATGATTCATGATTCATAATTCAATTCATGATTTATGATTTGATTCATGATTCTTGATTCATGATTCATGATTCAATTCATGAGTCATGATTCATGATTCAATTCATGATTCATGATTCATGATTCATGATTCAATTTATGATTCATGATTCATGATTTGATTCATGATTCATGATTCAATTCATAATTCATGATTCAATTCATAATTCATGATTCATGATTCGATTCATGATTCAATTCATGATTCAATTCATGATTCATGATTCAATTTATGATTCATGATTCATGATTCATGATTCATAATTCATGAATCAATTCGTGATTCATGATACATGATTCAATTCATGATTCATGACTCAATTCATGATTTGATTAATGATTCAATTCATGATTCATAATTCATGATTCATGAATCAATTCGTGATTCATGATACATGATTCATGATTCAATTCATGATTCATGACTCAATTCATGATTTGATTCATGATTCAATTCATGATTCATGAATCAATTCAAGATTCATGATACATGATTCATGATTCAATTCATAATTCATGATTGAATTCATGATTGAATTCATGATTCATGATTCAATTCATGATTCATGATTCGATTCATAATTCTTGATTCATGATTCGATTCATGATTCATGATTCATGATTCAATTCATGATTCATGATTCGATTTATAATTCTTGATTCATGATTCGATTCATGATTCTTGATTCATAATTCATGATTCGATTCATGATTCATGATTCATGATTCAATTCATGATTCATGATTCATGATTCAATTCATGTTTCATGAATCATGTTTCGATTCATGATTCAATTCATGATTCATGATTCATGATTCGATTCATGATTCATGACTCAATTCATGATTCATGAATCAATTCATGATTCATGATTCATGATTCAATTCATGATTCAATTCATGATTCATGACTCATGATTCAATTTATGATTCATGATTCATGATTCAATTCATGATTCAATTACTGATTCATGATTCATGATTCAATTTATGATTCATGATTCATGATTCATGATTCATGATTCAATTCATGATTCATGATTCAATTCATGATTCAATTCACGATTCATGAATTATGATTCATGATTTATAATTCAATTCATGATTCAATTCACGATTCATGATTCATGATTCAATTCATGATTCATGATTAATGATTCATGATTTATGATTCAATTCATGATTTATGATTCATGATTCATGATTCTTGATTCAATTCATGATTCATATTTCATGATTCATGAATATAATCATGATTCATAATTCATGATTCATGAATATAATCATGATTCATAATTCATGATTCAATTCATTATTCATGATTCATGATTAGATTCATGATTCATGATTTATGATTCAATTCATGATTCAATTCATGATTCATGATTCAATTCATGATTCATGATTTATGATTCATGATTCAATTCATGATTCATGATTCATGATTCATGATTCAATTCATGATTCATTATTCGATTCTTGATTCTTGATTAATGATTCATGATTCGATTCATGATTCATGATTCATGATTCATGATTCAATTCATGATTCATGATTCATGATTCAATTTATGATTCATGATTCATGATTCAATTCATGATTCAATACATGATTCATGATTCAATTTATGATTCATGATTCATGATTCATGATTCATGATTCAATTCATGATTCATGATTCATGATTCAATTCATGATTCAATTCATGATTCATGATTCATGATTCACGATTCATGATTCATGATTTATGATTCAATTCATGATTCATGATTCATAATTCATGATTCATGATTCAATTCATGATTCATAATTGATGATTCATGATTCAATTCATGATTCATGATTCATGATTCAATTCATGATTCATGATTCATGATTCATGATTCAATTCATGATTCATAATTCATGATTCATGATTTAATTCATGATTCATAATTCATGATTCATGATTCAATTCATGATTCAATTCATGATTCATAATTCATGATTCATGAATATATTCATGATTCATAATTCATGATTCAATTCATTATTCATGATTCATGATCAGATTCATGATTCAATTCATGATTCATGATTCGATTCATGATTCGATTCATGATACAATTCATGATTCAATTCATGATTCATGATTCATGATTCAATTCATGATTCATGATTCGATTCATGATTCATAATTCATGATTCATGATTCAATTCATGATTCATGATTCAATTCATGATTCATGATTCAATTCATGATTCATGATTCATGATTCATGATTCAATATATGATTCATGATTCAATATATGATTCATGATTCATGATTCATGATTCATGATTCAATTCATGATTCATGATTCATGATTCAATTCATGATTCATGATTCATGATTCAATTAATGATTCAATTCATGATTCATGATTCATGATTCAATTCATGATTCATGATTCGATTTATAATTCTTGATTCATGATTCGATTCATGATTCATGATTCATGTTTCAATTCATGATTCATGATTTATGATTCATGATTCATATCATGATTCATGATTCATGATTCAATTCATGATTTATGATTCGATTCATGATTCTTGATTCATGATTCATGATTCAATACATGAGTCATGATTCATGATTCAATTCATGATTCATGATTCATGATTCATGATTCAATTCATGATTCATGATTCATGATTCGATTCATGATTCATGATTCAATTCATAATTCATGATTCAATTCATAATTCATGATTCATGATTCGATTCATGATTCATGATTCAATTCATGATTTATGATTCATGATTCAATTCATGATTCTTGATTCATGATTCAATTCATGATTCAATTCATGATTCATGATTCAATTCATGATTCATGATTCATGATTCGATTCATGATTCATAATTCATGATTTATGATTCAATTCATGATTCATGATTCAATTCATGATTCATGATTCATGATTCAATTCATGATTCATGATTCATGATTCATGATTCAATATATGATTCATGATTCAATATATGATTCATGATTCATGATTCAATTCTTGATTCATAATTCATGATTCATGATTCAATTCATGATTCATGATTCATGATTCATAATTTAATTCATGATTCACGATTCATGATTCAATTCATGATTCAATTCATGATTCATGATTCATGATTCAATTCATGATTCATGATTCGATTTATAATTCTTGATTCATGATTCGATTCATGATTCATGATTCATGTTTCAATTCATGATTCATGATTTATGATTCATGATTCATATCATGATTCATGATTCATGATTCATAATTCAATTCATGATTTATGATTCGATTCATGATTCTTGATTCATGATTCATGATTCAATTCATGATTCATGATTCATGATTCAATTCATGATTCAATTCATGATTCATGATTCATGATTCAATTCATGATTCATGATTCGATTTATAATTCTTGATTCATGATTCGATTCATGATTCATGATTCATGTTTCAATTCATGATTCATGATTTATGATTCATGATTCATATCATGATTCATGATTCATGATTCATAATTCAATTCATGATTTATGATTTGATTTATGATTCTTGATTCATGATTCATGATTCAATTCATGAGTCATGATTCATGATTCAATTTATGATTCATGATTCATGATTTGATTCATGATTCATGATTCAATTCATAATTCATGATTCAATTCATAATTCATGATTCATGATTCGATTCATGATTCATGATTTAATTCATGATTCAATTCATGATTCATGATTCAATTTATGATTCATGATTCATGATTCATGATTCATAATTCATGAATCAATTCGTGATTCATGATACATGATTCATGATTCAATTCATGATTCATGACTCAATTCATGATTTGATTAATGATTCAATTCATGATTCATAATTCATGATTCATGAATCAATTCGTGATTCATGATACATGATTCATGATTCAATTCATGATTCATGACTCAATTCATGATTTGATTCATGATTCAATTCATGATTCATGAATCAATTCGTGATTCATGATAAATGATTCATGATTCAATTCATAATTCATGATTGAATTCATGATTGAATTTATGATTCATGATTGAATTCATGATTCAATTCATGATTCATGATTCAATTCATGATTCATGATTCGATTCATAATTCTTGATTCATGATTCGATTCATGATTCATGATTCATGATTCAATTCATGATTCATGATTCGATTCATAATTCTTGATTCATGATTCGATTCATGATTCTTGATTCATAATTCATGATTCGATTCATGATTCATGATTCATGATTCAATTCATGATTCATGATTCATGATTCAATTCATGTTTCATGAATCATGTTTCGATTCATGATTCAATTCATGATTCATGATTCATGATTCGATTCATGATTCATGACTCAATTCATGATTCATGAATCAATTCATGATTCATGATTCATGATTCAATTCATGATTCAATTCATGATTCATGATTCATGATTCAATTTATGATTCATGATTCATGATTCAATTCATGATTCAATTACTGATTCATGATTCATGATTCAATTTATGATTCATGATTCATGATTCATGATTCAATTCATGATTCATGATTCAATTCATGATTCAATTCATGATTCATGATTCAATTCATGATTCAATTCACGATTCATGATTCATGATTCATGATTTATAATTCAATTCATGATTCAATTCACGATTCATGATTCATGATTCAATTCATGATTCATGATTAATGATTCATGATTTATGATTCAATTCATGATTTATGATTCATGATTCATGATTCTTGATTCAATTCATGATTCATATTTCATGATTCGTGAATATAATCATGATTCATAATTCATGATTCATGAATATAATCATGATTCATAATTCATGATTCAATTCATTATTCATGATTCATGATTAGATTCATGATTCATGATTTATGATTCAATTCATGATTTATGATTCATAATTCATGATTCATGATTCAATTCATGATTCATGATTCAATTCATGATTCATAGTTCATGATTCATGATTCAATTCATGATTCATGATTCATGATTCATGATTCAATTCATGATTCATGATTCAATTCATGATTCATAATTCATGATTCATGAATCAATTCGTGATTCATGATACATGATTCATGATTCAATTCATGATTCATGACTCAATTCATGATTTGATTCATGATTCAATTCATGATTCATGAATCAATTCGTGATTCATGATACATGATTCATGATTCAATTCATGATTCATGATTCATTATTCAATTCATAATTCATGATTGAATTCATGATTGAATTCATGATTCATGATTGAATTCATGATTCAATTCATGATTCATGATTCAATTCATGATTCATGATTCGATTCATAATTCTTGATTCATGATTCGATTCATGATTCATGATTCATGATTCAATTCATGATTCATGATTCGATTCATAATTCTTGATTCATGATTCGATTCATGATTCTTGATTCATGATTCATGATTCGATTCATGATTCATGATTCATGATTCAATTCATGATTCATGACTCAATTCATGATTCAATTCATGATTCATGATTCATGATTCAATTCATATTTCATGAATCATGTTTCGATTCATGATTCAATTCATGATTCATGATTCATGATTCGATTCATGATTCATGACTCAATTCATGATTCAATTCATGATTCATGATTCATGATTCAATTCATGATTCAATTCATGATTCATGATTCATGATTCAATTTATGATTCATGATTCATGATTCAATTCATGATTCAATTCCTGATTCATGATTCATGATTCAATTTATGATTCATGATTCATGATTCATGATTCAATTCATGATTCATGATTCATGATTCAATTCATGATTCATGATTCATGATTCATGATTCAATTCATGATTCATGATTCATGATTCATGATTCATGATTTATAATTCAATTCATGATTCAATTCACAATTCATGATTCATGATTCAATTCATGATTCATGATTCATGATTTATGATTCAATTCATGATTTATGATTCATGATTCATGATTCAATTCATGATTCATAATTCATGATTCATGAATATAATCATGATTCATAATTCAAGATTCATGAATATAATCATGATTCATAATTCATGATTCAATTCATTATTCATGATTCATGATTAGATTCATGATTCATGATTTATGATTCAATTCATTATTCATGATTCATAATTCATGATTCATGATTCAATTCATGATTCATGATTCAATTCATGATTCATAATTCATGATTCATGATTCAATTCATGATTCATGATTCAATTCATGATTCATGATTCATGATTCAATTCATGATTCATGATTCATGATTCATGATTTATGATTCGATTCATGATTCATGATTCATGATTCAATTCATGATTCGATTCATGGTTCATGATTCAATTCATGATTCATGATTCATGATTCAATTCATGATTTATGATTCATGATTCATGATTCAATTCATGATTCATGATTCATGATTCAATTCATGATTCAATTCATGATTCATGATCCATGATTCAATTTATGATTCATGATTCATGATTCATGATTCAATTCATGATTTAATTTATGATTCATGATTCATGATTCAATTCATGATTAAATTTATGATTCTTAATTCATGATTCAATTTGTGATTCATAATTCATGATTCATGATTCATGATTTAATTCATGATTCATGATTCAATTCATGATTTGATTCATGATTCAATTCATGATTCGATTCATGATTCATGATCCATGATTCGATTCATGATCCATAATTCATGATTCATGATTCAATTCATGATTCATGATTCAATTCATGATTCATGATTCATGATTCAATTCATGATTCAATTCATGATTCATGATTCATGATTCATGATTCAATTCATGATTCATGATTTATGATTCAATTCATGATTCATATTTCATGATTCCTGATTCAATTCATGATTCATGATTCAAGATTCATGATTCATGATTCAATTCACGATTCATGATTCTTGATTAAATTCATGATTCATGATTCATGATTCGATTCATGATTCATGATTCATGTTTCAATTCATGATTCATGATTTATGATTCATGATTCATATCATGATTCATGATTCATGATTCAATTCATGATTTATGATTCGATTCATGATTCTTGATTCATGATTCATGATTCAATTCATGAGTCATGATTCATGATTCAATTTATGATTCATGATTCATGATTCGATTCATGATTCATGATTCAATTCATAATTCATGATTCATGATTCGATTCATGATTCATGATTCAATTCATGATTTATGATTCATGATTCAATTCATGATTCTTGATTCATGATTCAATTCATGATTCATGATTCAATTTATGATTCATGATTCATGATTCATGATTCAATTCATGATTCATGATTTATGATTCAATCCATGATTCAATTCATGATTCAATTCATGATTCATAATTCATGATTCATGAATCAATTCGTGATTCATGATACATGATTCATGATTCAATTCATGATTCATGACTCAATTCATAATTTGATTCATGATTCAATTCATTATTCATGAATCAATTCGTGATTCATGATACATGATTCATGATTCAATTCATGATTCATGATTCATTATTCAATTCATAATTCATGATTGAATTCATGATTGAATTCATGATTCATGATTGAATTCATGATTCAATTCATGATTCATGATTCAATTCATGATTCATGATTCGATTCATAATTCTTGATTCATGATTCGATTCATGATTCATGATTCAATTCATGATTCATGATTCGATTCATAATTCTTGATTCATGATTCGATTCATGATTCTTGATTCATGATTCATGATTCGATTCATGATTCATGATTCATGATTCAATTCATGATTCATGATTCATGATTCAATTCATATTTCATGAATCATGTTTCGATTCATGATTCAATTCATGATTCATGATTCATGATTCGATTCATGATTCATGACTCAATTCATGATTCAATTCATGATTCATGATTCAATTCATGATTCAATTCATGATTCATGATTCATGATTCAATTTATGATTCATGATTCATGATTCAATTCATGATTCAATTCCTGATTCATGATTCATGATTCAATTTATGATTCATGATTCATGATTCATGATTCAATTCATGATTCATGATTCATGATTCAATTCATGATTCATGATTCATGATTCATGATTCAATTCATGATTCATGATTCATGATTCATGATTCATGATTTATAATTCAATTCATGATTCAATTCACAATTCATGATTCATGATTCAATTCATGATTCATGATTCATGATTTATGATTCAATTCATGATTTATGATTCATGATTCATGATTCATGATTCAATTCATGATTCATAATTCATGATTCATGAATATAATCATGATTCATAATTCAAGATTCATGAATATAATCATGATTCATAATTCATGATTCAATTCATTATTCATGATTCATGATTAGATTCATGATTCATGATTTATGATTCAATTCATTATTCATGATTCATAATTCATGATTCATGATTCAATTCATGATTCATGATTCAATTCATGATTCATAATTCATGATTCATGATTCAATTCATGATTCATGATTCAATTCATGATTCATGATTCAATTCATGATTCATGATTCATGATTCATGATTCATGATTCGATTCATGATTCATGATTCATGATTCAATTCATGATTCGATTCATGGTTCATGATTCAATTCATGATTCATGATTCATGATTCAATTCATGATTTATGATTCATGATTCATGATTCAATTCATGATTCATGATTCATGATTCAATTCATGATTCAATTCATGATTCATGATCCATGATTCAATTTATGATTCATGATTCATGATTCATGATTCAATTCATGATTTAATTTATGATTCATGATTCATGATTCAATTCATGATTAAATTTATGATTCTTAATTCATGATTCAATTTGTGATTCATAATTCATGATTCATGATTCATGATTCATGATTCATGATTCATGATTTAATTCATGATTCATGATTCAATTCATGATTTGATTCATGATTCAATTCATGATTCGATTCATGATTCATGATCCATGATTCGATTCATGATCCATAATTCATGATTCATGATTCAATTCATGATTCATGATTCAATTCATGATTCATGATTCATGATTCAATTCATGATTCAATTCATGATTCATGATTCATGATTCATGATTCAATTCATGATTCATGATTTATGATTCAATTCATGATTCATATTTCATGATTCCTGATTCAATTCATGATTCATGATTCAAGATTCATGATTCATGATTCAATTCACGATTCATGATTCTTGATTAAATTCATGATTCATGATTCATGATTCGATTCATGATTCATGATTCATGTTTCAATTCATGATTCATGATTTATGATTCATGATTCATATCATGATTCATGATTCATGATTCAATTCATGATTTATGATTCGATTCATGATTCTTGATTCATGATTCATGATTCAATTCATGAGTCATGATTCATGATTCAATTTATGATTCATGATTCATGATTCGATTCATGATTCATGATTCAATTCATAATTCATGATTCATGATTCGATTCATGATTCATGATTCAATTCATGATTTATGATTCATGATTCAATTCATGATTCTTGATTCATGATTCAATTCATGATTCATGATTCAATTTATGATTCATGATTCATGATTCATGATTCAATTCATGATTCATGATTTATGATTCAATCCATGATTCAATTCATGATTCAATTCATGATTCATAATTCATGATTCATGAATCAATTCGTGATTCATGATACATGATTCATGATTCAATTCATGATTCATGACTCAATTCATAATTTGATTCATGATTCAATTCATTATTCATGAATCAATTCGTGATTCATGATACATGATTCATGATTCAATTCATGATTCATGATTCATTATTCAATTCATAACTCATGATTGAATTCATGATTGAATTCATGATTCATGATTGAATTCATGATTCATGATTGAATTCATGATTCAATTCATGATTCATGATTCATGATTCGATTCATGATTCATGATTTATGATTCATGATTCAATTCATGATTCGATTCATGATTATTGATTCATGATTCATGATTCGATTCATGATTCATGATTCATGATTCAATTCATGTTTCATGAATCATGTTTCGATTCATGATTCAATTCATGATTCATGATTCATGATTCAATTTATGATTCATGATTCATGATTCAATTCATGATTCAATTACTGATTCATGATTCATGATTCAATTTATGATTCATGATTCATGATTCATGATTCAATTCATGATTCATGATTCAATTCATGATTCAATTCACGATTCATGATTCATGATTCATGATTTATAATTCAATTCATGATTCAATTCACGATTCATGATTCATGATTCAATTCATGATTCATGATTAATGATTCATGATTTATGATTCAATTCATGATTTATGATTCATGATTCATGATTCTTGATTCAATTCATGATTCATATTTCATGATTCGTGAATATAATCATGATTCATAATTCATGATTCATGAATATAATCATGATTCATAATTCATGATTCAATTCATTATTCATGATTCATGATTAGATTCATGATTCATGATTTATGATTCAATTCATGATTTATGATTCATAATTCATGATTCATGATTCAATTCATGATTCATGATTCAATTCATGATTCATAGTTCATGATTCATGATTCAATTCATGATTCATGATTCATGATTCATGATTCAATTCATGATTCATGATTCAATTCATGATTCATAATTCATGATTCATGAATCAATTCGTGATTCATGATACATGATTCATGATTCAATTCATGATTCATGACTCAATTCATGATTTGATTCATGATTCAATTCATGATTCATGAATCAATTCGTGATTCATGATACATGATTCATGATTCAATTCATGATTCATGATTCATTATTCAATTCATAATTCATGATTGAATTCATGATTGAATTCATGATTCATGATTGAATTCATGATTCAATTCATGATTCATGATTCAATTCATGATTCATGATTCGATTCATAATTCTTGATTCATGATTCGATTCATGATTCATGATTCATGATTCAATTCATGATTCATGATTCGATTCATAATTCTTGATTCATGATTCGATTCATGATTCTTGATTCATGATTCATGATTCGATTCATGATTCATGATTCATGATTCAATTCATGATTCATGATTCATGATTCAATTCATATTTCATGAATCATGTTTCGATTCATGATTCAATTCATGATTCATGATTCATGATTCGATTCATGATTCATGACTCAATTCATGATTCAATTCATGATTCATGATTCATGATTCAATTCATGATTCAATTCATGATTCATGATTCATGATTCAATTTATGATTCATGATTCATGATTCAATTCATGATTCAATTCCTGATTCATGATTCATGATTCAATTTATGATTCATGATTCATGATTCATGATTCAATTCATGATTCATGATTCATGATTCAATTCATGATTCATGATTCATGATTCATGATTCAATTCATGATTCATGATTCATGATTCATGATTCATGATTTATAATTCAATTCATGATTCAATTCACAATTCATGATTCATGATTCAATTCATGATTCATGATTCATGATTTATGATTCAATTCATGATTTATGATTCATGATTCATGATTCATGATTCAATTCATGATTCATAATTCATGATTCATGAATATAATCATGATTCATAATTCAAGATTCATGAATATAATCATGATTCATAATTCATGATTCAATTCATTATTCATGATTCATGATTAGATTCATGATTCATGATTTATGATTCAATTCATTATTCATGATTCATAATTCATGATTCATGATTCAATTCATGATTCATGATTCAATTCATGATTCATAATTCATGATTCATGATTCAATTCATGATTCATGATTCAATTCATGATTCATGATTCAATTCATGATTCATGATTCATGATTCATGATTCATGATTCGATTCATGATTCATGATTCATGATTCAATTCATGATTCGATTCATGGTTCATGATTCAATTCATGATTCATGATTCATGATTCAATTCATGATTTATGATTCATGATTCATGATTCATGATTCAATTCATGATTCATGATTCATGATTCAATTCATGATTCAATTCATGATTCATGATCCATGATTCAATTTATGATTCATGATTCATGATTCATGATTCAATTCATGATTTAATTTATGATTCATGATTCATGATTCAATTCATGATTAAATTTATGATTCTTAATTCATGATTCAATTTGTGATTCATAATTCATGATTCATGATTCATGATTCATGATTCATGATTTAATTCATGATTCATGATTCAATTCATGATTTGATTCATGATTCAATTCATGATTCGATTCATGATTCATGATCCATGATTCGATTCATGATCCATAATTCATGATTCATGATTCAATTCATGATTCATGATTCAATTCATGATTCATGATTCATGATTCAATTCATGATTCAATTCATGATTCATGATTCATGATTCATGATTCATGATTCAATTCATGATTCATGATTTATGATTCAATTCATGATTCATATTTCATGATTCCTGATTCAATTCATGATTCATGATTCAAGATTCATGATTCATGATTCAATTCACGATTCATGATTCTTGATTAAATTCATGATTCATGATTCATGATTCGATTCATGATTCATGATTCATGTTTCAATTCATGATTCATGATTTATGATTCATGATTCATATCATGATTCATGATTCATGATTCAATTCATGATTTATGATTCGATTCATGATTCTTGATTCATGATTCATGATTCAATTCATGAGTCATGATTCATGATTCAATTTATGATTCATGATTCATGATTCGATTCATGATTCATGATTCAATTCATAATTCATGATTCATGATTCGATTCATGATTCATGATTCAATTCATGATTTATGATTCATGATTCAATTCATGATTCTTGATTCATGATTCAATTCATGATTCATGATTCAATTTATGATTCATGATTCATGATTCAATTCATGATTCATGATTTATGATTCAATCCATGATTCAATTCATGATTCAATTCATGATTCATAATTCATGATTCATGAATCAATTCGTGATTCATGATACATGATTCATGATTCAATTCATGATTCATGACTCAATTCATGATTTGATTCATGATTCAATTCATTATTCATGAATCAATTCGTGATTCATGATACATGATTCATGATTCAATTCATGATTCATGATTCATTATTCAATTCATAACTCATGATTGAATTCATGATTGAATTCATGATTCATGATTGAATTCATGATTCATGATTGAATTCATGATTCAATTCATGATTCATGATTCATGATTCGATTCATGATTCATGATTTATGATTCATGATTCAATTCATGATTCGATTCATGATTATTGATTCATGATTCATGATTCGATTCATGATTCATGATTCATGATTCAATTCATGTTTCATGAATCATGTTTCGATTCATGATTCAATTCATGATTCATGATTCATGATTCGATTCATGACTCAATTCATGATTCATGATTCAATTCATGATTCATGATTCATGATTCAATTCATGATTCAATTCATGATTCATGATTCATGATTCAATTTATGATTCATGATTCAATTCATGATTCAATTCCTGATTCATGATTCATGATTCAATTTATGATTCATGATTCATGATTCATGATTCATGATTCAATTCATGATTCATGATTCATGATTCAATTCATGATTCAATTCACGATTCATAATTCATGATTCATGATTCAATTCATGATTCATGATTCAATTCATGATTCATGATTCATGATTCAATTCATGATTCATGATTCATGATTCATGATTCAATATATGATTCATGATTCAATATATGATTCATGATTCATGATTCAATTCATGATTCATAATTCATGATTCATGATTCAATTCATGATTCATGATTCATGATTCAATTCATGATTCATGATTCATGATTCAATTCATGATTCATGATTCATGATTCATGATTCGATTTATAATTCTTGATTCATGATTTGATTCATGATTCATGATTCATGTTTCAATTCATGATTCATGATTTATGATTCATGATTCATATCATGATTCATGATTCATGATTCAATTCATGATTTATGATTCGATTCATGATTCTTGATTCATGATTCATGATTCAATTCATGATTCATGATTCATGATTCAATTCATGATTCAATTCATGATTCATGATTCATGATTCAATTCATATTTCATGAATCATGTTTCGATTCATGATTCAATTCATGATTCATGATTCATGATTCGATTCATGATTCATGACTCAATTCATGATTCAATTCATGATTCATGATTCATGATTCAATTCATGATTCAATTCATGATTCATGATTCATGATTCAATTTATGATTCATGATTCATGATTCAATTCATGATTCAATTCCTGATTCATGATTCATGATTCAATTTATGATTCATGATTCATGATTCATGATTCAATTCATGATTCATGATTCATGATTCAATTCATGATTCATGATTCATGATTCATGATTCAATTCATGATTCATGATTCATGATTCATGATTCATGATTTATAATTCAATTCATGATTCAATTCACAATTCATGATTCATGATTCAATTCATGATTCATGATTCATGATTTATGATTCAATTCATGATTTATGATTCATGATTCATGATTCATGATTCAATTCATGATTCATAATTCATGATTCATGAATATAATCATGATTCATAATTCAAGATTCATGAATATAATCATGATTCATAATTCATGATTCAATTCATTATTCATGATTCATGATTAGATTCATGATTCATGATTTATGATTCAATTCATTATTCATGATTCATAATTCATGATTCATGATTCAATTCATGATTCATGATTCAATTCATGATTCATAATTCATGATTCATGATTCAATTCATGATTCATGATTCAATTCATGATTCATGATTCATGATTCAATTCATGATTCATGATTCATGATTCATGATTCATGATTCGATTCATGATTCATGATTCATGATTCAATTCATGATTCGATTCATGGTTCATGATTCAATTCATGATTCATGATTCATGATTCAATTCATGATTTATGATTCATGATTCATGATTCATGATTCAATTCATGATTCATGATTCATGATTCAATTCATGATTCAATTCATGATTCATGATCCATGATTCAATTTATGATTCATGATTCATGATTCATGATTCAATTCATGATTTAATTTATGATTCATGATTCATGATTCAATTCATGATTAAATTTATGATTCTTAATTCATGATTCAATTTGTGATTCATAATTCATGATTCATGATTCATGATTCATGATTCATGATTTAATTCATGATTCATGATTCAATTCATGATTTGATTCATGATTCAATTCATGATTCGATTCATGATTCATGATCCATGATTCGATTCATGATCCATAATTCATGATTCATGATTCAATTCATGATTCATGATTCAATTCATGATTCATGATTCATGATTCAATTCATGATTCAATTCATGATTCATGATTCATGATTCATGATTCAATTCATGATTCATGATTTATGATTCAATTCATGATTCATATTTCATGATTCCTGATTCAATTCATGATTCATGATTCAAGATTCATGATTCATGATTCAATTCACGATTCATGATTCTTGATTAAATTCATGATTCATGATTCATGATTCGATTCATGATTCATGATTCATGTTTCAATTCATGATTCATGATTTATGATTCATGATTCATATCATGATTCATGATTCATGATTCAATTCATGATTTATGATTCGATTCATGATTCTTGATTCATGATTCATGATTCAATTCATGAGTCATGATTCATGATTCAATTTATGATTCATGATTCATGATTCGATTCATGATTCATGATTCAATTCATAATTCATGATTCATGATTCGATTCATGATTCATGATTCAATTCATGATTTATGATTCATGATTCAATTCATGATTCTTGATTCATGATTCAATTCATGATTCATGATTCAATTTATGATTCATGATTCATGATTCATGATTCAATTCATGATTCATGATTTATGATTCAATCCATGATTCAATTCATGATTCAATTCATGATTCATAATTCATGATTCATGAATCAATTCGTGATTCATGATACATGATTCATGATTCAATTCATGATTCATGACTCAATTCATGATTTGATTCATGATTCAATTCATTATTCATGAATCAATTCGTGATTCATGATACATGATTCATGATTCAATTCATGATTCATGATTCATTATTCAATTCATAACTCATGATTGAATTCATGATTGAATTCATGATTCATGATTGAATTCATGATTCATGATTGAATTCATGATTCAATTCATGATTCATGATTCATGATTCGATTCATGATTCATGATTTATGATTCATGATTCAATTCATGATTCGATTCATGATTATTGATTCATGATTCATGATTCGATTCATGATTCATGATTCATGATTCAATTCATGTTTCATGAATCATGTTTCGATTCATGATTCAATTCATGATTCATGATTCATGATTCGATTCATGACTCAATTCATGATTCATGATTCAATTCATGATTCATGATTCATGATTCAATTCATGATTCAATTCATGATTCATGATTCATGATTCAATTTATGATTCATGATTCAATTCATGATTCAATTCCTGATTCATGATTCATGATTCAATTTATGATTCATGATTCATGATTCATGATTCATGATTCAATTCATGATTCATGATTCATGATTCAATTCATGATTCAATTCACGATTCATAATTCATGATTCATGATTCAATTCATGATTCATGATTCAATTCATGATTCATGATTCATGATTCAATTCATGATTCATGATTCATGATTCATGATTCAATATATGATTCATGATTCAATATATGATTCATGATTCATGATTCAATTCATGATTCATAATTCATGATTCATGATTCAATTCATGATTCATGATTCATGATTCAATTCATGATTCATGATTCATGATTCAATTCATGATTCATGATTCATGATTCATGATTCGATTTATAATTCTTGATTCATGATTTGATTCATGATTCATGTTTCAATTCATGATTCATGATTTATGATTCATGATTCATATCATGATTCATGATTCATGATTCAATTCATGATTTATGATTCGATTCATGATTCTTGATTCATGATTCATGATTCAATTCATGATTCATGATTCATGATTCAATTCATGATTCAATTCATGATTCATGATTCATGATTCAATTCATGATTCATGATTCGATTTATAATTCTTGATTCATGATTCGATTCATGATTCATGATTCATGTTTCAATTCATGATTCATGATTCATGATTCATGATTCAATTTATGATTCATGATTCATGATTCGATTCATGATTCATAATTCAATTCATAATTCATGATTCAATTCATAATTCATGATTCATGATTCGATTCATGATTCATGATTCAATTCATGATTTATGATTCATGATTCAATTCATGATTCTTGATTCATGATTCAATTCATGATTCAATTCATGATTCATGATTCATGTATACGCATCAAGCTTTGATGCATAGAAACAAACAAATACTGAAAAAGCTAACACTGAAAATGAACTTTATAAAAACATCCCTACAAAGGCAATTGTACACAACCATAAGCAAAGCACACAAAGCTAAATCAATTTTTTTTATCCGCCACATATATAAAGGAAATGTAATAGCACAATTTTAAATTTGTAAAAAAATCTTAGAACATCTATATAATAGAAAGACATCACATAGCAAATCCAACTTAACCATACTTGCCAACTCTCCCTGAATGTCAGGGAGACTCCCTGAAACAGGGGTGATCTCCCTCACTCCTTGAAGAACCTGGCATTCTCCCTGATGCTGAGCCAGTACAAGACGTGGTTGGCCTTGCTATCTGTGGCATGATGACACAGTTAAGAAATTGTATCCTATGTCCATGTATTGATGGCTATGGAGGTGGCCATTTTCATTGAGACCAAGATTTAATTAAAGACTGACAGGTAAGACAACATGACTTCAGTAATAGAAACAGAAATGTAAAAGACACTTCAGTCTCTAGAGATTCAGTCTCTAGCTGCTTTTCTTTAACGCATAGTTGCCTACTCTCCTGGAATGTCTGGTAGACTCCCGCATTTCTGGGAGACCTCCCAGGCTCCCTGAGAGCAAGGCAACCTCCCGGTTCCCACCCCCGCAATAGATAAGTGGCGGGGGTGGGGCTTAAGGACTCAAATGGCATGTCATCTTAGCCCCGCCCCCTGCTGTAATTGGCCAAAGGTGTGACAATCCATTAGGGGGCAGTGCCAAAATGATGTGAATCATCAAGCCCTAGCCCCCGCAAGCCCACCTCGCCCGGGAACTCCCTGAAGCCAACGAGGGAAAGTTGGCAAGTATGAACTTAACCAATGAAGAATGCTAATCAAAACACGAAGGGTGGAACAAAAGCGTAAGTGTAACTTGCAATTGAAAAAGTAGCACGCAAGTGTATGTGTATGTATGCCATATTCACAGTTATAGATACGTTTAGGTCTGAATGAGTAGCAGTTGCGCCCGCTTGACTACAGAGACACCCCACAAACAATTTGCAAATATGTACAAAAACCTGTTATTATATATGTTGGTAATGCAATTGCTAATACAGCAGGAATAAGTTCCTGATGAGAATTTTTTTTATATATAAATATAATTGCGACAACATGCTTGGCAATCCTAATCTATAGTTGAACGAATCATTCACAAATCTCATCATCCGCTACTTCCACCTGACCTTGATCACCCGCAAATAAAACCATTTTCTTTCCAGTACATTGCCTACGTTAGAACACCCCTTCCATCCCCCATCATGCCTCTTTAAGCATAAGCAGCCGTAAGTGACAAACAGTTGCAAGTCTGAATATCCACAGTTGTGTAAGTTTACTTTCTGAGTTTGCGCAGTTCCAAATATCTCATTCTGAATCAGGCTCTAAATGTCTTCAAAAAAGACAATGAAAAAATAATAACACCAGCAAATAAAAGAGGATGTATGTAGTCATTATGGACATAATCAAATATATAGAGGAAGCTAGAAGATGCCTATCTGACTCCCACACATACAAAAAATTAATGTATGACCAAACTAGCAATTTCATTTCAAAACTAAGTAAAATGCAGGAAGGAGAACTAGCAGACAACATTCTTAACCAACAAGAATCCAGTACCTACAAACCAAACAGCCCCCTGATAACACTGCAATGAATATTATGGACAGATCCTTCTGCTGCTGTTCTTCTGCAGATGATTGCATAATAACAATCTCTACACTGGATGGAAGTGAGTCCGTGAGAGTGAATTTTATAGTAGCATTGCAATGCAAGGAAGGCCTTCCCCTGTCATGGATTGCAACTACAATACTCAAGTCTTTAACTTGCAAAGCATCCATTTTTCTGGTTAATGATAATTCACCGGTCACTCTGTTTATAGCAAAAAGTCTCTGGGTGTCTTGTACTATAGAGTAAAATAGTTGGGCATTCAGCCCTTCGTCATTATCTACGCCTGTAATCTGTGAAACTAGATAATTTTGTGGAGCATTGATTGGCAGCATAATTTCAGTGAAGCCATTATCCAGCAAGGGAAATGTTATTACAGGTGCATTGTCATTTTCATCAATTATTTTGATTTTTATCTGTGTACGAGTTGAAAGTTGTGGAACACCATTGTCAGCAGCCTCTACTTCAAGGTCTAGTTGTTTAATCTTTTCATAATCCAAAGATCTCACAGCACGTAGTACACCTGACTCTGGATTAATAGCAACAAATGTAGTCAAGGACTGTCCCATTACTTTTGCAGCAACCAGTCGGTAAGATATTTTGGCATTGAGTCCAAAATCAGGGTCTTTTGCAATCACAGTAGTGATGTAAGCCCCAGCAGAATTATTTTCCAGAACAGACACTTCATATATTTGCTTTGTAAATACAGGAGCATTGTCATTTTCATCACTTACCCTGATAGTATACTGCTTTATTGTTTTCAGTGAAGAAAATCCTAGATCCTCAGCCACCAGTGTCAGGTTGTATTCTACTATCCTTTCCCGATCTAGAGGTGAGGTAGTGACTATCATGAAGCTGTCCTCATAGGCTTGCTGCAGCTTGAAATGCTGGTGCCCATAGAGTGTGCACTGAACTTGGCCATTTGGACCAGAGTCTCTATCTGAGGTGCTGATCAGTGCTACAAAGCTGTCTTTAGCAGTTGTCTCAGTTATGTAGGCTATTCCCTTGTTCACAGAAGTCAGGGGGGTGATGGTTATAGCTGGGGCATTATCATTTACATCTATGACATGAACAGTTATTTTACAGGTAGCTGTTAAGGGGTTAGAACTCAAATCCTGCGCTTGTACATCAAATTCATAGGTTTGTTTAGTTTCATAATCAACTTTACCTGCAAGAATTACACTGCCTGATTTGGGATTGATATTAAAGAGCTGACATACCTCTGGAGAGACTTGAGGGCTGAAGCTATAAATAATTTCTCCATTTGCCCCTTCATCAGGGTCGGCTGCATTCAGGTCCATTAGTAGGTATCCTACAGGAGCATCCTCCATTATGTCCACTGTGACAGCACTTTTCTCAAAAACTGGGCTGTTATCATTAAAGTCCAGGACACGAACATTAACCACTGCACTGCCAGAAAGTGATGGACTTCCTCCATCCATAGCCACTAATTCTAAGGAGTATGCAGACTGACTTTCTCTATCCAGCTCTTTCATGAGTACCAAATCTGTATATTTTACCCCATCTGCTCTGGTCTGCACATCAATACTGAATTGACTATTAGCTGAGATTTCATAGTTCATTATAGAATTTGTTCCAATATCTTCATCAATTGCTATTTGTAAAGGAATCCTGGTACCCACTGGTGAATTTTCAGATATATTCACATGTATCTCAGAGCTGGTGAAGTGAGGTCTGTTATCATTAATGTCTCTTACCTCCAATTTCACATTAATCAGCTTTAGCTGACCCTTGGAAAAACTGACCACGTCCAGTGCCAGGATACAGTTTAGAGACTGCTTGCATATATGTTCTCGGTCTATCCTCTCCACAATACTCAGCTGTCCATCACTCTCCTGGATATGTACAAGGGAGCTGTTAAACTGTTTCATGAGGTGGAAATTGCTTGCAGGTCTGTCTGTGGAGTTAAACATAGAGTGCTCTGACAAAACTGCAATTACTGTTCCTGGGGCTTCTTCCTCATAGATGTAGTAATGAGCAATTTCTCCAAAAGAAAGTGAAGACATCACACCCAGCAAAAGTACTGGAAGGAATCTTAAAAGGTTCAGCATTTTCAGTCCTTCTTTTAGGATTTACACCTATTTAAACAGCAAAGTTAAAAGTCTTAGTGGTGTATCCTGCAAAGGAAAAAAAGTAGCATCAACGAAGCCCACCAGCTGTGAAATCACTCAGCACAATCCTGTTAAGTGGCTCCTATGTTCAGGACTGGAGAGTGTGGAT
Organism: Mixophyes fleayi; assembly: GCF_038048845.1. Lineage (NCBI taxonomy): Eukaryota > Metazoa > Chordata > Amphibia > Anura > Limnodynastidae > Mixophyes > Mixophyes fleayi. Next base: position 838,333 of record NW_027447498.1, on the reverse strand, counting down.
AACTGCCTGTCCCCATCTCTTTCCTCAGGTTATATGCTCAAGGTTATGCAAATTAACCCCCTCCTTCACCAGGCTCTTGTCTCCAAGACAAATGGTCACTGAGGCTGAGCAAATGAGGTTGTCATTAACAGAGATCTCAGTTGGAGGCCAACTAATATACAGTTATATTTTGTGACATCTCAACAAACCCATGTTCTCCTAGAATACAAGTAGTCTGAAAATGTCAAATGAAAAAGAACGCATAGGAAACTGAATAAACCTATGCAATGAAACGTGATTAAATTAAGGTTGCGTTTGATTGTAAATAATGTTACTGAAAAAATAATCAATGTTTAAATCACAGTTATGTACTTTGTCTATAGCGCTATAAAATAAAAAACAAGCTCTATTTCAGTTTTTTGTATGTAATTTTTTCAGTTATAAATGCACAAATACACTTATATTTATATAAACACACAACACACATATACAATGTTATAATAATCACTTACTATTTTATTTTAATATAATTTATCTGTATTTTATATAATAGTTAACATACACTGCACACTAAAGAATTATGAATGTATAACTCATATATGTAATGTTATTAGTCCTTATTTGTATAGCACCGTTAGAGCTCAAATTTTACATTTCCAAACACACAAATGCACTTTTTTCAAAAATTCAATTAACCTACCAGTAAGTTTTTCTAACATTTACACAGGGAGAACATATACATTACACACAAATAGTTTCCTGATTGAAATTGAGCCCATGGCCCCAGTGATATGTGAAACAATGCAATGCCTTTGTGCCACTCTGTGCCCCCCATACTTACGATATTTTTAATAACATAATATAATTGTATAAAGTTGTATTTATTGTGTTATCTTTATCAAGGTCATTTATAGAAGCTCCTACATTAATTAATTATCTAGATCACTCCCTCCAGGCAGCGTTTTCCCCACTAGATAAAGTAGATTGCATCATTACATATTTTGCATACTATGTAAACAGACTTAGCTTACTCTTATCTCCTGAGAGAACTAAATGCGAAACACGTGTTGGGATCAGGCTGGGATTTTTAACGATATAGATAACTAATATATGACATATATGATTGTTAATTATGTGAAAATTGATTTCTATAATCAAGATTGTGTGTGGATTAAACTGGTTATGAATGAATATTTAAATGTCACCAAGTTTAATAGAATTAATATATGATACATTTTATATTTATAACAATAAACTGAATATCTTTATTGCATTCATTTTCTGATTATCATGTGATTTAAGTGCTATATGGTAATAAATGTTTATTGTGTAATATCTAATCATGATTTTGTATATAATGATGTTTGCCTAATAATTGATTTGGCAATTATTAGTAGGTCAATTTTCCAGTAAGATTTGTTATATCCTTCTGAATTTATATTTCACTATTTATTGGTATCAATATTTACATATTAGTGTCAGAATTGATGAATTACCTAGCCCCACATTTTATCTTACAATTGTTTTCAAACTTGAGAATTACGTTATTGTCTTGCATTTACTCCAAAAACATACTGGTAAGTTAATTGGCTGGTATCAAATTGCCCCTAGTCTCTCTGTCTGTCGGTGTGTATGTTAGGGAATTTAGACTGTAAGCTTCAATGGGGAAGGGACTGATGTGAGTGTGTTCTCTGTACAGCACTGTGGAACTAGTGGTACTATATAAATAGCTGATGATGATGATGATGATGATTAAGATTTATAATCATGTAATCAAATAAAATATTTGCATATATTTTGTGTGCTCCTTTACTATTTAATTTTCTTTAGAGTGTTTAAGTATACTGGCTGTTGGAATACTCCCTCTATAGTGGTAATACTTTATTTTATAGTGGAGTAATTCATAATAAAAAAGTACATTTGCTATCGCCGGCCCGTTTAGTACGTATACACACAGATACAGCAAATGGATCAGTTAAATTGTAGTTTATTATGTTCAGACATATTATAATTAATTTATTTATCAATTTATTTTGCATTTAACTTTTTATTTTATGTTTACTGTATAGTTTGCTAGTAATATTTTAACAGAGGTTGCATATTTAAACAGGGTGTTGTATACAATTAAATCCTATTATTTAGAAGGACATGTATGAGATGTTGTGGATAAGGGGCCTCATGTAGCGTAGAGTTGCAAGAGTAAATTGCATCCGAAAAAAAGACACATTCTACATAGTATGCTGAGTGGGACACATCTCAAGTAATCGTCATCATTATTAGTTTGCAGCTTACACCAGGGGTAGAGCTACAAATGTCCCTGATAGGAGTTGCTGCGTCTGCGTCCAGGTCTACATTGTTTACATTTACTTGAAGATGCCCCTATTGTACATTTCCTCGCCTGCACACACCTTGCCTCTCTCAATCCAACTCTATATGCATGTGACCAGGTGTGTGACACTCAATCTTCAGACCCTAAAGAGACATATATGAGGGACTGCGCAGAAGAACGGTACATATGTAAATAAGCCATGTGTATGCTTTCAGTTCTGTTACTATAAGCCTAAACAGGGTTTTATTGTGCATGCGCTGGTCCCTGGACATGCTCAGAGGAGGTGAGCAGGAGCATGTGTAGTAGATGGAACAGCATACTGCTCCAGCAGTAGTTCTGACACTGCATGTGACCAAGCTTTTGTTATCATTAGCACTGTTTTCTCCAGTGCTATTAGTTGCATGCAATTTTAATCATGCAACTATTATTTACTCTTGTAGCACCAACTATAGGACTGATCAACAGAAGCAGGAAACTTGCATTGTTTTCTAAATTAAATATATTGTGAATATTCCACCGGTTAAATACAACTGATAAGTCATCTATTGTTCCCCATGCCATGCATATGTACCTGGTAAACAATAAGTCATCATCATTAGCGTGTAATGTACATGCCTTGTAGCAGGCGCATAAAATACACCTCCTTACAGACGTATATACATATTTCTACAGGTCTTCTAGTTCTGCATTTATGTAAAAACGCCTTTACTGCATTTGACCTACATTAAAATGCAAGAATAGCGTAAACCTGCATGGGTGCTTATGTGTGCGCCCACTGTGGGCATGTGCAGAGTGATTTCACACAAGATACGGCATATGTCCCATTCTGCCTCAGTCCCAAAGTGAGTATTCTGCTCATGTGGATGTGCTCCAAGGGTTGGTGCTGGCAATCATCTGCTCTAAATCTCTGAATTTGGTTTTGCAATTTCTACAGCAATCAGTTGGTAATACCATGCGCCTTTAGGGTGATGTATACATTTGTTGTCATTAATTGCGTGTTCTACCTCCTCTATCCCAAACTGTAAGGCTGGTGTTACATGGGTGTTTTTGAACACTGTTCTTAAGCCCTTGTAGGCATACACAGCAGTGGAAATACGCAAATTAGTCCTATATACCAAAAAGAGAAAAAGTTGAATATGCACTTAAAATTTTTTGAAATTTGAATACATGATCAAATATCCATAATATAGATAAAATGTATAATGATAGGCAAATTAGCAGCTTTACATGATAGTACAAGTACATAGTTGCAGCTGCAATGGGCTGATGGTCTTACATACCGCTACTTCTGCAACAGCTTTGATTGTAAAACTATTAGATTGTAACTATGTTCATTCACTTACATTTTCCATATCGCCACTTCTAAATTTCCACTTTGACCACTTGTCACAGCATATAAGTATAACGACCCTTTCACATGGGTGAATGAGTATCACGGCCCGTGTGAAGTGTGAGCAGGTATAACACCTGAATGGGTGTGGAGTGAGTGTTCACGGGACACAAGTATTTAAAAAAAATGTCTTGGAAAAAAATACAAGAAGTATTTACTATAAAAACAGCAGATATATTATTATTATTATTATTATTATTAATAATATTAATAATAGTAATAATAATAATAATAATAATTATAGCACTAAACATATATATATATATATATATATATATATATATATATATATCACATATATTATACACAGAGGCTGTTGCTAAAGGGTTATATGCAATTATAATAAATAGTACAAAAAGAAACAAGTACCGTCAAACCTGTTAGCAATAAAAAAGGTAATACGATTTAAAATTGATTGATGTATACATAAAAGGTAATAATAATAATAAGGTGCCAAATATTTTAAATAACAGACCTTTATTACGGATAAACAAATAATAGTTTTGCAAATATTACATAAGGTAAAAGCAAAGATAATCAATATAGTGCAATACAGTATGTATCAATAGCCCATAGAATTGTACAATAAGGACCTCATTTACAGTTGGATGCAAAGTCCGTTTTTGGTGCATCCAACAAAAAAATACTATCACGCATGTACAGAAAGCACCATATCCGCCTGTATCTTGGACGCAATTAACATTTGCGACAACTTGTGGCTCACTACGAGAGAATGGGCGGAACGCGTAATTGTGAAGGCGTGACCATGTAAATAAATCCTAGTCGCAGTGAGGCGCAGACGCAACACACATCAAAACAAGGCCAAAGTTGTGCGGCAGAAATTATGTGGTGCAAAGGTTAGGTAGCTGCAGGAACTGCTCGCCGCTCGATAGGGTATTAAGAGTGGGACGCAACTGGGGTTGCTTGCCACTCGTAATACCCTACCAAGCTGCGGCACACTCCCACTCCTACACTTCTTAAACGGACTATGCGTCCGACTCTAAATGAAGTCCTAAATGTACCCTCTATTTAGGAATCCTTGCTCCTATTTAAGAAATAATGTTCCCTATGTATATCTGTAGGTTTAAATTAGTCTGTATATTGTAAGTGTATTGTTAAATCAATTCTTAAAGCACAGTTTGAATAATGAAATTATATTACAATAGCATGATACTTTTACTCTATAGTACATAGCCAGATGCAGTTATCTGACGTTTTAGAGTTCAATAAAGCAAAGCCTTTGAACTTCAATAATTAGTCCTACCTTTATTATAAAAAGTCATTAAAGCAGATAGTGTTTACAGACAATCATAGTACAGACCTGTGTGTATATATGTGTAGGTGTATGTTTGTGCATGTAGGTGAATGTTATTTAGACCATAATTCTTATACATACAGACAAAAGACTCATTACAAGTTTAATTCATGGTGAGGATGGAGGGATGTTGGCCGCTAAACTTTATAATAATTTGTCCTTCACTTTTCTCTGTCGTTCTCCTATTCCCACCCCAAACTCACCTTGTCTCAAACAACTGTCTCCTTCTCCTGTCCTTTGACTTTATATGACATGTGTGACTGATCCCCGGTAACATTTAGTACACGAGTGTTCTGGGCAGAGAACGCTGATGCTTCAGGAAAGGGAGAAACCAGACGCAGCGTTTGGGTACAGAATATAATGCTGTGAATTGCCGTGAGGAACTAAGAAACGTTTTCCAGTGGGTATAAGGTAGTGACTTCTGGGGGAGAATGAGCGGATCATGTAAAATGCAAAATATCCCAAAAGCAAAGTTTAAGATGTCAAACTTCATGTTTAAGCTTCTATACTACAGATATTGGTATTCTATAAAGTAACATGTGGAATTGGCACAGTTTTGTCAAAATATATTATTATAATAAAGTAGGTGGTATTTTAAGACTACGTTATCTTAATGCATATCCTTCGCTCACGGAGCTGCAAGCAAAATTCAGTGTTGAAATGACCGTAGTAAGGGTAAAAATGCAGCTATTCCCGTAGTAAAGGAATAGAATCTGCCCCATAAAGAACATAGGAAATCAACATTAATGCTGAAGGAAGTAAAGGATGTATTACACGCAAATAATCTTTGAACCTGATTCATCAGAGTACGCATCATGTGCACAATGTGCGTTTGTTTAAAAAAAAAAAAAAAAGCGTTTAAATCAGCTCTGCGTACTTCAACAAGGCACAGATCTGAAGATACGTGCACTGATGAATTATACATTCTCAAAAGAATGCACAGAAATAAAAAAAAAATGAATTAATGTCACCTGTTAATAATATAGGCGTTAATGATAAAACAGATACTAATAAAAAAAAGTTTTGTTTTAAAAATAAAATAAAAAAATTCCTCCATGAAATACATTTATTAAGATGTTGTCTACTGAGCATAAAATACATTATTACAGTTGCTGGTGATTGCAAACACATGTTATAGCATGCATAGGAGCCTGTCACCACTACTGATCAGGACTTAGACTAGTCCTGTAGCTGGAGCAAGAGAAACGGCAGAAAAACAAGTAACTTTGTGATGCTCATAGCTTGATTCGGACGTGGCTGCGTGTGGTTGAGTTTGGCATGCCCTTACTGTACATTGACTACGGCCAAACGCTCCGTCCCTGCCCCAGTCCCTTCCCGAAATCATAGGCTGTAGTAAATGTACGTTGCATGTGAAGACAGAATGGACATGGCTGTGTTTACTGGCGTGCGGTCCGGATCTGGGTGTGCGCAGAGTGATTTTGCGTACGATACAGGCGTATACGTGCTTTGTTGAATCAGGCCCTATGTGAGTAAAATGAAGAACAGAAATGGTTGCATTACTATTTTTAGTGCTTCAGAAGCTCTTATTTTCTGGGCAGTGTGATTTGTGGTTTTATTTAAGACCCATTTCGGGTTTTCCAACAAGCCAGCAAACTGCTAGTAATAAGGAATTGCACATGATGAGGTACTGCTAAAAGGCTGCTAGACAGTTCATTCATTCTCTCAATACCTGGGGAGGAGGTCAGGTGACTCCTGAGAGAAACTGCAATTTGTGATCTGAAAGTTCGATTGTTTTGTGTGCATGTGTGTCTGGGACACTAGGCCCCTCACTTTAGACTGATACACCACACTTGCTTGTGATTTGAAGGGTATATATATATACACAAGTTAACCCGTGCATGATACTCATGCATTCTAGTCAAATCAAGCTACTTAAGGTGTTAAAAAGGTTCTTGTCATGCATTTGTGCCTAGCCCAGGCCTCCTCAGGGGAAGAGCGTTACTTCCCGATGCAAGCGCCCTTTTTTAACGTGGTTTTGTCCACATGTCACTATCTCATCATTTTTCTCCATCACATCATCCTTCATCTTCATCGCCACATCCTTCATCAAGCTACTTAAGGTGTTAAAAACTCCCCACTGTCACCCCCGGCAACCACCAACCACTCCCAACTGTCACTTCTCCTTCAAGAAATATATAGGTCAGTGTATAACTCTGCCCAGCAGGTGGCGCGGCAGCTTGGTTTTTTTTTTTTTCACACACGCCACTAGGCATTTATATAGTAGAAGATATATAGATATATATATATATATATGGACTCTCACTGTTTTGAGTTAGGACCACACTATTAGCAGAAGCACCTTGACTTATCATGAGTTGTTCATTTATTTTATAAAATATTTTTTTTGCATGCGTTCTGATGAGCCTTTATATTGCACATATGTTTGATAGTGTCCTGCTCTGTGTTTTGGTCTACGTACAGTAAGTAACATTTAGGCAGAGAGTACTTACACCCAGATTAAAAAGGAAACTTAACTCAAGAATTACGCTCAAGTTCTGTGATTGTTTTTCAACCGTAAGTTTCGTTCTGACTTAATTCCGGCCCATTATGTCGTTTTTTTGTTTTTTTTTTTAAAGGCAGTAACCCTAGAGAGTTTACCCCAAGGGGTTGCGACAATTAAACGGACTGGGTGTGATCAGTAACCTGACTGAGTGTTCTAGTTACAGCGATCAATGACAGTAAATGACAATTGGTGCATTCTGGGCAAATGGTTTTTATGTTGCCACAAGCAGAAAGTTAAATTTAGTGGTATTTGCCCTGATTCTTCTGGGTTCTATGGATTATCTCACCAAAACATAACAATAAATGGACCAGGTCAGCTCTGTTGGACTCCTGCAATTATATAACAACAACTATATATATTGGCAAACATGAAGCTCCTATAATAAGACAATATTTTTATATAATGGTGCCCTGGAGCACTGAGGTCCTTTGTTACACTCTACCCCCTCCTGTCTATAGACTGGTTGAGGCGTAGAGGATATACAGTTATTATCTATGTTTAGGCAGAGACTTAATAGCTTCCATGAATTCTTTTCTGCAGATAAAAATGATGTGTGGAACGATAGAATTGGACCTACCCAACGTGACGTACCCACTAGACTGGATCATAGTATAGTAATGCATTAAAGAAAAAAACACAACAAAAAATAGATGTTCCACAGAACACAAACAAAAACAACAAAAGCGCTGACAATTCTACATACTATACACGTCGTCAGTCTTGCCTGCAGCTTTTTAAGGCAAAGAGATGCATTTGTTGGTTTACCGTTCTTTTGTATTCCGTGTTTTAGACTTCGCAGCCGCAGGACAGTTTTGAACATCAAAAGATTAAACTATTGTGCAAAAGTGGGAAACAGAATCACTCATGATATAAACGCTGTATATGAAGTTTACATCAAAGCATAGAGCAGTTGCATTAAAGTAAAATATACTCATCGCTCGTACGGTGGAGTAAACATTCTGTAGCCTATAAATTCACTAGGAGCTAGTGACATCACCGGATGCAGAAATATGGCCTTATAGGTGTATCTAGAAGAGGGTGTACCCAGCAACAACCCCGATTGTGGAGGCTGAACAGAGTCAGGGCCACTAGAGTTAATGGAGGTTTGTTTGTGCGAGGAAACAGAAATGTTGAAGTGAGAGAGGAGCTTAGAGAAATGCACAAATAGAAGATATATTTTAGCATTACCTAAGAACAGAACTTATGTACATTGGTAGGATCCCTTAACTAGATCGGCATTCAACGATCAGAACCTCTAGTCTCCCTCTTATGATGTAACTCAGTTTGGCTGCGTGTCCTGAAGAGGGTGTTTAATTATTAAGACGATTGTAAGACAAATTTATTGAGCTCTAGACAACAACCACTTTCTAGATTCTATAGATTTGGTAATATATATGTTTATAAGACACAGCCTACAGCGCGACAGACTCGTTATTTACAGTTACTTAAAGATTTGTGTCCATAGACCAGGTGATTCCAGATAATAGTTTGCTATAAGTCTCTTTTGGAGACGTTGTAGAAAATGTTACATTTAGACATCAATCAGTGGTGATAAAGGATACATGTAATAGTAACCTTTATATTCGGGATCAATTTAAAACTAGGTCGAAGTAAATTATATAAAAACAGAACATTGGTTTTCCCAATAGCAAAAAGAGATGAGATTTAAGATAGAGCATTAGTTATCCCAAACTGAGTGCCCGGGCTATCCAGGATAGTTTTCTCTGAACCTTCTGTTATTTATTCCAAATGTAAAACTGATAAAAGGACCAGTACATACATATGAAATAAATATGACTTCCCCCTTCTCTATGAGTGATACTTGGCTGCACGGAGGATAACTGATGGACAAATTCGGGTGCCCATAATAAAGGCGAGGACATCAATGTTTATACGGCTGACACAGTGTGAAATATTCCTCTTCCTCCCAGTTTCATGTCCAGAACCCTCCTTGGACACGTTCTGTCGCTCAAGAAGCCTTTTCCGATACGGTTCTATTCCAAACCATGAAACAGTTATGGCCGTAATTAGGGGCCTCTTTATTAATTAACAGGAGTTTACCCCGTTAATTTTCATCTACTGTCGCTAATTAATTTATTAAAAAATCATCCCTGGAGAGCGCATCTGATAGGTGGCTGTATCGACGATTACTTTACTTAACCTTTCAACTCTGGTTACTATCGCAAAATGGCTTTTCACATCCTAGGGTCACTTTGCGATAGTAACCGGAGGGGAGAGCAGGTTAACTGCGGTGCAGGATTTGAAGATCCCTCTACCGCAAAGCTCTCCTCATAGGATTCAATGGATAACTCCATCTTTAGAGATCTTTGGCCATCAGGGACAAGTTCTGAAAAGCTAAGCTTTTCAGAGCTTGATAAAATTGCCCAGACCACACACTCATTATTGTTAATATACCATATATACTCGAGTATAAGCCGACTTTTTCAGCACATTTTTTATGCTGAAAAAGCCCCCCCTCGGCTTATACTCGAGTGAGTCCCGTTCTCTCAGCTCTTAACTTCCGCAGTGAAACGCATGTGCGTTCCACTGACAGGAAGTTCGGCATTTGCGTTCCGAATGCCGAACTTCCTGTTAGTGGAACGCACATGCGTTCAACTGCGGAAGTTAAGTGCTGAAGAAAATCCCTCCCTCCCTAACAGGCACAGAGGAGAGTAAACACAGGGGGACACATCCAGAGCTCCTCGTCAATGAGACAGAGATGCAGGATGTGTGTACTGTCCTAAAGTCAGCCTAATAGGAGACGGGCGCAGTACCTGGGGTGAGCAGTTTATCTAGTAATTATTAATGACAAACATATCCTCTCCAATATTTTCCAAATTGTGGCATCTGCTCTCCCATGTGAACGCTATATACACTATATATATATATATATATACACCTTACCAATACGGTTGCTGATTATTTGGTACATTTGGAGACATTTTGGGAGCCTGAGCTAATTAAAAGCAAGTAATTTCCCATCCTAGGCTTATACTGGAGTCAATAAGTTTTCCCAGTTTTTTTTGGTAAAATTAGGTGCCTCGGCTTATATTCGGGTCGGCTTATACTCGAGTATATACGGTAATAAATATGTGGTTAATGCAGTACTTTGCCTATTGCAGGAGATGTCAGTGATATCTCCTGCGTTAGGCTTTCAGTAAACGAACATTTTACTTAAAAATGCCTAAACCAAGCGGAAAAAGCAGGTTCTAGGGCTTCATAAACAGACCCCTTAGACTTTACATTTTGTTGTGTTTGGAGGGAACAAAAATGAGTAATTCCACACCTCACATAAAGGGGGCTCTCTGTCTAACACTACCTCCATTCCTTCTTAAAAAAGGAATTGGTTGGTATGAACCAAATACCGAAAAAAGGTATTCATACAGAAAGAACGTAAATAAAATTGGTATGATTTTACTTGTCCTCGAGATGTGAATTCCCAGAGCAAGCGTCCAGTTTACCTTTATAGTAAATAAGACCTTGGCTATTGTAGAGATGCAGGACCACATTATAGTGTTTCTGAAACACTTGTCAGATATCTGAGGTAATATTTGTATCGCAGCTGTAACAGAGAACTCCAGCTGAAATAGCATGCTAATAGAAAGTATCATATCCCAATACTAGTAAATGTCAAAGATCCTAAGAGGGAGTTCTCAACAATCCTCAAATCCACCCACCATGTTTCTGCGCCCTCCTTTTCTCCACGGGTCCGTTCCTGGAGAACTATGAAGCTTTGGGCCTGAGCCATTAAAAAGAGCAAAGCATAAGAAAGGAGTAACTTTGCACCTGGGCAAAACCATGTTGCATTTTAGGGGGAGGTAAATTTAAAATGTGGGGAACGATTTATAGTTGGGGTAGGGCATGTCCTAGATCAACTTTAAAGTTCAGTGTAAAAATAAAGTTATCAAGTATTTGTGTGCTACATGAAAAAACAGCCAGTATTTAACTTATGTGCAAAATATTGAACTAATTTGCACCCCTTGCAGTATAGCGTGGTATGTCCCAGAGAATATTTACTTGCCTTACTCTCTTTCATGACTCAGGCTCTAAGAGTGTCAGATAAGCTGATTGGACACACACGCTGTAACTGTATAACAGTATTTGTCACCCCCCCATATTATACAGTGACCTACAATGTTTGGTGTTCTTTATATAAATGATTAATTACTTTTCATAATTTCCTTAATTATGGAAAATTGAACACATGTAAAAATGTTTCTTAAAGAGCGAGTAAACCCAGTGGGCTTTACTTGCTCTTTAAGAAACATTTGTACAGATGTTTAATTTCCCATAATTGACACTAATATATCACAAGGATGTATAATACTAACCTGCATCATGTACCGGAATAACTGGGGTGTGTATACTTAATTAAATATGTTCTCAATGCTCTCTTTCACTCCTCTGCTCCTGATTGCCACAGTAAGAGGAAGTGATTGGCAGCACACAGTACCAGACAGTTGGCTGGTGAATAAAATCCAGGGATGCATAAAATGGGATAAATGCACCTTATGCAAACATTGTATTACCATCATCATCATCACCATTTATTTATATAGCGCCACTTATTCCGCAGCGCTGTACAGAGAACTTACTCACATTAGTCCCTGCTCCATTGGAGCTTACAGTCTAAATTCCCTAATACACACACAGACCAAGACTAGGGCCAATTTGTTAGCAGCCAATTAACCTACCAGTATGTTTTTGTTGGAGTGTGGGAGGAAACCGGAGCACCCGGAGGAAACCCAAGCAAACACGAGGAGAACATACAAACTCCTCACAGATAAGGCCATGGTCGGGAATTGAACTCATGACCCCAGTGCTGTAAGGCAGAAATGCTAACCACTTAGCCACCGTGCTGCCCCATATTACCAATGTATAAGTCACTAGTAAGACCACATCTTGAATATGGAGCACAATATCGGGCATCTCACTGTAAGGTGTGTTTACTAAATTGGCACCTGTCACATTAGAGGTTGTGTTTTGCCTTTCTCTAGATACACAGTTGGAAGGTATGAAAGGTTGAACTTGAGGACCTGTGTCTTTTGCCAACTTTACTAACTGTGTAATCGCGCTGCACCCATCATTAAATGAATGAAGTGTACACGGGAGGTAGATTTTATTGGATCTTCCCCATTCCTGGTGCAAGATTAACATTGACCAACACATCGACTAACACTGATGTCCATTTGCCATAGCCATCATGCTTTACTTGGACTAAAAAGTGGTCATCTTTATAGTAGAGGAATGTACTATATCTATTACTTATGAAAAAAGTTTGGAGGATAAAAAATAAAAATATTTAGAATAGGATGCAAAAACTATGCTTTGCCCGAATATTAAAGGATTGAGAGACATATTTTTAATTAAATCAATCCAAATATTGGGATTATTGACTGGTGAATAATAGGTGGATATATACATCCACCCCCACATATTCACAGTCATCTTATTCTACAATATGAGGATGCCTGGTTACAGCCGTATACCTGGGCGGTTGCTGCAATCCTCTGCAGATGAAGGGTTGTTCTGCAGTGTTGGACAAGGGGGTAAATAGGACATATGAAAAAACAGGGACATACAAAGCAGACAAAATAAAAGCAGATATGAAAACAAAGGATAGGGCTTGCCCTGCTCCTAAGAGAGCTTACATTCTAATTGGAAGAGGGCCCAGCTAAAACAAGAAAAGTGAGTGTGGCTCAGAGTGGAGACTAGAACATTTGTGAGGGTGCATTAGTGTGGGTAATGTAGGTAGGAGTAAGCTATCCATTTCAGGTTATTCAGTACCTGTAAATTATTACTCAGAGGATGATACCAGTTTACATAAACTATTAAATAAAATTTAAATGCCCATCACCTACACGGGGTGGAGGCAGCCATTTTGTCAGCTGAGCCAGTAATCAAGCGCTACGGAATATGTTGGCGCTATATAAATAAATGATGATGATGACGATAATCATGGGAATGCAACCTGTTAATTTACTGGGAATTCATGGACTAAGCCAGGAGGCCCTTTGTGATGTCACTAGATCCTATCCTACCGGCTCCACAGTGATCATGACTTTCTGTCTTCTTCCTATTAAGATGCCTAATTTTTTTTGTCCAGAATATTAACCAATCAAGTATTTTGTTAAACTGACAATTTAAAAGTTTATGTTGCATTGTTTAAAAGCAAAATTCTTAATCGAAGTCAATAGAGCGCATAATAAATATTGGTTTAATTACTTTCCTAGGGAGGGATACCCTGTATTATTACAGCGCTTGAGTTTTGGGAGAGAGCGTGGTCCTAGCATTGTTAACTTTTACCTGCAGTAATCAATTGTTAATATTCTTTGTATACTCTGTAAAGTTTACTCTGTTTCTCTCTTTCCGTCAGATCATCATTGTTTGACCATGTAGACCTGGCAGAGTATTTAATATCAATGGTAAATATAGTTTTTAATCATTGTAGAAACTGTTTAAATGTTGGTATGGCAACTGCTCAAAAAATGTTAATAAGTAGCTTGATTTTACTACAGTAAATTGCCAGGATCAATTTGCCAAACAACAAGACATGGGTTATTAATGTTATTAATATAGCTTAATATATTAAACCCTTTAAGGGAACTAAAGCTGTCATTTTAAATATTATAGATGATGCATTCACATTTCTCAATATTTTTTATATGAACAGGTCTGTTCTCTCAGGGAATGTTTTTGTCTCATATACGTGTTATAATGTTTTATCTTGTTCTTTAAGGCCTATTTATAACATTGAAATCCCGTTTATTATTTAAATAAAATAAAGTCAAAGGAGACACTGTGATAACAACAAGATATTTAAATTAAGGGTTATATTTAAACTGCAGGTTTGAAAAAGTGGAGATGTTCCCTATAGCAGCCAATCAGATTCTAGCTGTCATTCTGTAGTATATGCTTTATAAATGACAGCTTGAATCTGATTGATTGTTATAGGCAACATCATCACTTTTTCAAACCAGCAGTTTAGTAAATATAACCCTAAGACTGGGTCAATGACCACAAATATCCTAGGTCCTCACAGAGGTTGATTAAGTGTTCTCTGGAGGAAGCAAACAATCCTCTCTAAAGGAGAATATACTTGAGGGTAATGTAATTTACAGTGCTGGCTTTGGAGTGAATGTGTTACTCACTAGGATACTAGAGCATGTTACCGACCAGTACTGAGACAGAATCTCATCAACAGACAGGTTGTCTTTCTCTGTTTGGGGTTCATCGGTTTAGGATGTGGCAATAGAATATAATCTCCAATGGGGCAGGGGGTAATGTGAATGACTACATTTTCTCTTTACAGTGCTGCGTAATATCACTGGCACTATATAGACAATAATGATACTATAAAATACTTGATCCATAATATCCACAAATAGTAAAAGTTTTATGGATTGTTAATCTGGCAAATTAACAACTGCTACCTACCAAATGTAATCTTGACACTGCTTGAAAAGGACACAAAGTTAATACATATGTGTAATTTGGTTTATGAAAGCTCTAAAGCTTGCAATATAACAGCATTTCAAAGTTTATGACATAGCGAATCGAAGACTGATACCAATATTGCAAGTGTGGGAGAGGGGTGAAAATTGAACCCAGCTGAGTAAATCTGACAGTGGTTTTGTAATTTCATGTATGTCATTCACCCTCTCCACCAGGGATGGTCTGTACTTTCAATGGGACGCATTTTGCACTCGACAGACAAATTTTATTTACAGGAAAGCATAGTATTATGTGCAGCTAAAGCAATGTAATAAAAATCTTAACATGTACAAATGTGACATCTGTAATGAAACAGCCCCATTGTCCCCTAACAATGAATTACAAAAGTTGTAATTAAGGGAACAATGTAAATGGGGGTTGTGTGTATTCTTCTAAAGTGATTGCAGACCGCCAAGCAAGAGATGAAGTGTTCGGGCTAGAATAACATATGGGCAAGTAAAGCTTTCACATTTTAACAGGGCTACAGAGAATGTCAGCTCAGCCAAATCCTGTATGGCCATTAGGTTTGAATGGGGAAGGTCCTAGGCCAATGTGTAGTAAAATTGATCATCCAACCCTTAGTAACAGCAAAGATCTGATGTGAGGTTTCTGTCAATGTCGTTTGGGAAGATTGTTATGTGAAATCTATTACAACTTTTTCAAATGAAGTTCACACTTTCAACTTGCCAACATTCTCTACATATTGCAGTTTTTTCCTGCTATGCTGGTTCTATAACCTTGGGCAGTAGACTGGGGTCCAATGTAATAAGGCAGCCCAGATTGTACACAATCAAATTCAATGGTACAAGAGAAAAAAATGTCCTTGAAGTGCTCGCTGCATACTCCAGTGACCTGTAGAGGGTCTCGCTGCTTCTTGTAATTACTAGGAATATGAAGCTAGAGATTAGAGTGCTTCTGTGAGTGTCCAGGCACTGGCCTGACAACATACAGTTTTCATGGTAGTTTTAATTTACTGCTGTTAACTACCACTCTATATTATTCAAACTCCAATGTGGCTGCATTATTTCCATAAGTGATAACTGATCAGGTATTACTTTTATGTTAAGTAGTTCTGGCTGTATTAGGTGTCCATATTTCCCTGTGAATCTTATTAATATTTTGCATTGTTCATATTTGCCATGCAAATTTTTATATTTTCATTTGACATGCAAGAATCATTCAACAGCACCTAGTGTACAGCTGCCATTTGCAAAATGTTTTACCTGCCCCAGCTTCATAAAATGACAAAGAGGATTACAGGAAAGTACCAGCATATTAACTCTCTATTCCATCTTCTCTAATGGAGAAGGCAGATTTATTGCACTAAATGTGAACTTATCTTAAGTAAAATTAAATAACTTATTTGTTTTTTTATATTTTGTTAGACTAAACTATGTGAAAGTGCCTCATATCAATGTCAGCAATGTTACCAGTATTTAGTGAACTAAGAGTTTGAATATTGGTTCAGCCCATAAAATGGTTGCATGTCACTCTTACCTGCACACCTATGCAGTAGCTTACAATACTCGAATTTCTCAACCAAATATGGACTTAATGGTGAAATAATATTAAGCATTGTCTCATTCCATTTTCTAACACCCAATCCTTTATAAGATGTACTCATTGGCTGCACACAGTGGATGAGAATGTAGCCTATGATATGACTAGGAACTGATGGCATCATCGAGCTTGCCTTGATTGGTTGTTATGGCCTTCTGCAAATTTATACTTTTGCAGCTATGTTAGTAAACATCTCTAATTAATTATTTTCATTTTTCCAGATAAAGTGGCAGATACAAATAAATACAATTTTAAAAACCTCGATCACTAAAATATGTAGGTTAAATCGCACTGTATACTATAATTTTGTCACACATATGTTCTCCACCTGTATATCTTTAACTAGGTGCACTCTGTATAAATGTGTAACCCTCTCTGCTGCCTTGTCCAGCAGAATGTCAGCTGAATACCTAACTCCTCTCTTAGATGCCTGTGGGAAACCACTCCCACTGTCACAGTGTATAATTACAATTCCATTGAGTTTATATTCTGGATAAAGTTCATGTGCACTCAAAAATGTGTTAATATTTATGGCTAGAGATTCCTGAATGTTCTGGTTGGATAGATAACTTAGCAAATAACTAAGCACTATCACAATCATACTACTCTAACACTGAACCCATTAAGGGAAATCTAATGGAAATTGATAAGCAGTATCTATGTTCCAGAAATGTATTCTTGTTTCCACATGATCTGTAGTAATTTAATGTTACCATGTGCACCCGCAAACAAAAATTATACAGTATGGATCTCAATCCATTTTAGCACAAGAAACCCTAAAAAAGCCACATTATTTACAGAGGAACACCTACCTGTCCATGTCCAATCTCATCCAGGGAATACCAAACAAACCCGCTACCTGCAAAAGTGCTCTTGTATTGCTGAGCACTGGAGGACGTCTCACTCCTATGCTGACTTTCTCTGTTAAAATGAAACCTTTCATCTTACAGCTCTGTCCTTTCACTTGCCAAGCAAACAGACTTAGTTTCTCTAATATTCACTCAGTCTTCTAACCCCCTTTACCTCTTTGTCAACGTCAGTTTGCTTCTCTGCCCATCTGCATCTAGTCCCCCTTCCTCCCACATAGCCCATGATTTTGCCACCTAATTTAATAACAATTTCAACATTTGTAGCCCACCTCTTGAACATGTCTCTCTCCACTGCCAATCCTAAATAAACCATCTCTCTCCAACAATCTGTCCTATTTACCTCACTCCTTTGTCTCCAAACTACTTGATCAACATGTGTACAACAACTTTCGCTCCTCTCACTCCAAACTCGACTCTCTGCAATCAGGCTTCTACCCCCAAAAGTCCACTGAGTCTGCACTCATACAGGTAATCATTTATATACGTACAGTAAGTCTAAGGATCACTTTTCCCTTTTCACCCTCTTGGACCTCTCTACTGATTTTGATACTGATGATCACCATCTCTCTTCTCCTGCTCATCCTTTACTTCATTGGCCTTCATGATGCAGTTTTTTTACTGGTTCACTTTCTACCTATTGAACTGCTCCTTTAGTGACTCTATCACTGGCACATCTTACACTTCACCGCCACTATCTGTTGGGGTCCCATAGGCTCATTTCTTGGCCATCTGCTTTTCTCACTGTGCACCTCTTGTCTTGGGGAACCAATTTGATTTGGACTTTGGCTTCCAGTACCACCTCTATGCTGACAACATGCAAATCTACCTCTCCTTTCTTGACTGCCCCATTCTGTTATCTTTTGTGTAACCAACCGTCTCTCTGATATCTCCACATGGATGTCCCAATGCTTCCTAAAGCAAAACATTTCCAAAACAGAGCTTACTGTCATTCTTCGACCCAAAGTCACCACTTCCCGTCTGACCTCCCTCATCATCCATCACACCACAATTTCCTCAGTGTGACACAGCTGCCTTGATGTCAAACTGGACTCTGCTTTAATCCTCACATCCAGTCTCTTTCCTGTCAAATCCACGTTAGAAATATTACCAGAATTTCCCTTTTGCTTACCACAGATGCTACCAAAACTCTTATCCACTTTCTTATCATACCTACCTTGACTACTGCAATCTCCTCTTATCTGGCATATTACATGCTACAGCAAAGCTGATCTTCCCCTCACAGCTCTACATTTGCCATGTTGCAAATCCCTAGACTGTCTTCCACAGCTGTGCTCCTGAATCCAATTCAAATTATTCACACTTATCTACAAAGCCCTCAACAACATTACCCCTTAATGCATCTCAAAGCTCCTCTCAAAATACTCTCCCTCTCGCTCTCATCTGTCCCTTGCATCACCTCTGGTAATCGCCTCTCACTTCTGCCTGCAGGTATCCACTTAAAGAATTATCTACCATGCCTGACTCTCTCATAGCTTTCAACTCTTCAAACTTTCTCTGAAAACCCATCTCTTTATTAGAACCTATCCTATACCCACTGATACTACTCACACTAATGCACCCTCACAAATGTCCCAATCTCCACTCTGAGCCAGACTCGCTGCTCTTGATTCAGCTGAGCCCTCTTCCAATTGGAATGCAATCGCTGCACAGAGATGAGAAAATAAATATTCCATGACATGTTTTTTGTATGCGATAACTTTAATTCCAATTTATTTTCAGTAAAATGAGGGGACAGTGTATCGCACTGAACAGTATTGTTTACCTTCATGCTTCATATGCGTATAAATAATAATATATGAAAATATCTCTGGGTTCAGTTGCACTTTAATATGTACATTATCATTGAAAGCTGCCTTTCCTGATACTTGAGTGGGACAGCTACTATTTAAATGCTCCTTCTCTTTTTGATTGGTTTTGCCAATCAATAGCCGCAAACATTCAGTTCTTAGCGTGTTCCACGAGCCACATGTGATAGAAGTGTAATTGGTCGCTCTAATTATTTGTTCAGAAACTA
Source organism: Mixophyes fleayi (assembly GCF_038048845.1). NCBI lineage: Eukaryota > Metazoa > Chordata > Amphibia > Anura > Limnodynastidae > Mixophyes > Mixophyes fleayi. The sequence goes on along the minus strand of NW_027447498.1, from coordinate 818,838 downwards.
AATTACAACATGCTGATTTCCATTCCCCTCCTTTGGATACATGGCAGTACTTGATTCTGTACTGTCCGTGTGGCTGAACTGGAGATCCCTGTAGAATTGTCTTATCACATTTTCATACAGACCTCACAGCAGTCTGGCTTCCTTAATTGCATTAAAACCTTTGTTTAGGGGCCATTGCCAGATGATCCACACATCTGGCTTCATTCGACAAAATACAATAGCCAGATGTTTTCAAGCTGCAAACAAAAGGAACAGACGCAAAATAGGTTTAATTAGAGCTTTAATCTTCTCGTGTTTGTATACTGCTATTCCAGTATGTAGCTATGTGCGACGGTGTGAATGTAAATAGCTTGGGTGTTATAGCTATTTATGTTTATAGTCCTGAATGTCTATAGCGGTCAGTGATTATAGCTCTTGGTGTTTATAGTTCACAGTGATTATAGCCCATGCTATTTATGGCTCTTAATGTATATAGCTTTGAATGTTTTGTTGTTCGGTTGTTTACAGCTCTGAATGTTTATATTCTCTGATTTTTTTGTCTGGGCATATAGATTTTTAGGTGTTTAAACTGAATGTTTGATGCACTTAATGTTTAAATATCTGGTATTAAATTGTGAGTAATCTTGGGATGTAGATATGTAGAATGGTGTTTGTATATCTTGTGGGGTTGTAGTAATAGTTGAGTGAATCTGGATTTGCTTGTAAGGTATTAAATGTGGTGGTAATTGATATTCCGATGCTTGGGATATCGACACCTACTATACGTACAAAACCCCCCCGAAGACTGAAATAACAACCTATTTAAAATACACACTTACCTTTACCCCGGTGGCGGAGATTTCCAAAAGCACTGCTATGCGACTGCTGATAAATGCGAAGATGCTGGATACCGGCTCTTCATTCTGACGTCACCAAAGACAGCAACATCTACATTTAAAGTGGTATGTTAGGGTTAGGGGTTAGGTTTAGGGGTTAGGGAAGCGCCGGCATCCAGCATCTTTGCATTTAGCAGCAGTCGCATAGCAGTGCTTTCAGTAATCTCCGCTGTTGAGCTTATGGTAAGTGTACATTTTAATTAAGTCGTTATATCACTCTTCGGTTTGTTTTGTAGGTATAGTGGGTGTCGGTATCCAAAAGTAGGGATATTGTACCCAACCTATTAAATGTAGTGTAAGATGTGGGGTGATCAGAAGTTGCAGTTAGCTCTTATAAGAGCAGTTTTGTTCTTTATTCTTAACTTGTTTCTATGCTCTTTCTTCAGAGGGGGTTCATTGGTGCTGGAACGCACCTTGCTATATACATTGAGAGCCATGAAAAGCTTGGGCTATAATCATGGGAAAACACTAACAAGCACACACAGCCAGGAGTACCTCACACCCCAAATGATCCTCCAAACATATTTGCCTTTAATTTTGGCACTAAAAAAACTCAGATCCACATTGATGTCAAGCTTTACTAGGCAATTACATCAATAGGAAAAAATGTATCTTTCCAAAATTCAGTGCAGGTTTTACAATAAAAATAAAATAAAAAATACATGCAAGAAAATGAACAGATCTTGAAATATCCTCTTTGATGCGTTCATTTTTAATTTTTTAAGAGGCTTCAGTTTACTTTGGTACATGTACATTTTTGTTGTGCATTTTTACAAATTTTGCTGGTTTATAAATATGGCCAGTGAAGTTAATTAAATTAATACATTTGTTGAGAAGCTTATTGTTCTGTTGTACAGCACAACATTGTAAATAATGTCATATGCATTGTCACATTCATGCAGTATTGATGTATTCTGAATTATAAATGACCTTATGCATCAGTATTTAATCACACATGACAAACACGACAGATAATGTCATTTATAATAACGCTAGCACAGTACAAATCCAGTAGTAAAGAAATAAAGTAAAAGGATGTCTCAAGGATTATTTGTATTATAATAATAGTTACACTGTGGTGATACATGGCTCCACTCTAGCAATAAAAAAGAGAGAATTATTTTTCTTCAATACATTTTGTTTTTGCAAACAATAACATTGCAGTGTACAATTCAAAATCAATCTACAGGTATAGAGTCATTTATCATGAAGCCCATTACCCAGAATATAAAAGAAAAATAGAATGAAAATATAAATTATTGCTACTACTGAGCGATTATATCACACACAGACATGATAATCATCAACAGTCTTGCCCTGAAGTCACTTTGAAGAGCACTGTTAAATATTTTAATGAGGAAAGAAATAACATGGGTAATGTAGCATAAATATAAATACAAACATAAAATCTATATATTAATAGCATAAGTACAATTATTATGAGTGACTTATTTCTATGATGCTGTTGTCTGAACTAGGCACATCATATACCAAATTAAAGGTCTTGGTCTGTAGATTTGCTGGAAAATGTGACCATTGGCAATATACCTGTGCACCTGCTGATTGTTTTTGGAAACTGTGACAGTGAACTCTCCCTGTGCACCTGACGGGTGACCTGAAACATGTGACTTGCTGGGTGGTCTGGAAACTGTCACAGGTATTTGCAGCCCTGCTGGGTCACCTGGAAAATGTGACCTGCTGGGTGGTCTGGAAACTGTGACAGTTATTTCCAGCCACATTTATCAGTGCGCCTTGCAGGGACCTCAAACATGGACTGTTGTGTTATTTCATTATTCCCTTATCCTCTCTTTGTTTACAACAAACATGCCAAGAAGCTGCCCTTGAGGACGTCAATGTGGTGGAACCCTTACAGGTTGCCCAGAGCGTGCAATTCAAAGATCTTGCAGTCAGAAGACAGAAGAGAAAAAGAAGAAAAGAGAAGAAAGAAGGGAAAGTAAAAGATAGGAAAATGAATGGAGGTTGAAAGGGGCAGTGTAATACAAGGGAAAACTGATAAAGGGGCACATGTGATTTTGAAGGTGCACGTTTGACTATAAAGGGACACAGTATTATTATGAAAGGGCACATTTGACTAAAAAGGGGCACAGTATTTTTATGAAGGGCACATATGACTATAAAGGGGCACAGTCTTTATATGAAGGGGCACATTTGACTATAAAGGAGCACAATTTTATGATGAAGGGCACAGTGTTATTGTGAAGGAGCACATGTGATTATAAAGTGGCACAGAGTTATGATGAAGGGGCACAGTGTGATGGTGAAGGGGCACAGTGTGATGGTGAAGGGGCACAGTGTTGTGATCAGGGCCTGATCAGCCAATAGGCTGACCAGACTGCAGCCTGGGGCGCTGGGTCCTGGGGGGCGCAGTGCCGGGCACAATAATATTCGTTTTTATATTTTAATTTTTTTTTTTTTAATTACCGATCGGCGCCTTCTTGCTTCAATCTCGGGGCCGCCCCTTAGTCTGAAGGGGGGCAGTCCCGACTGTCAGCAGATCCAATTAGGAGGCAGGCAGACAGCTAACAGTAAATCCGAGGATGTTAGCTGCCCTGCCAGAGCGGTCACTCTGTCACTGCTTAGTGTGGTCACGTGAGATTATCACATCTCATGTGACCACACTAAGCAGTGACAGCGCGCCCGCACTGACAGGACAGCTAACATCCTCGAATTACTGTTAGCTGCCTGTCAGAAGACAGAAGTGCCGGCGTCTGCAGAGAGGAGGAGCGGAAGACAGCCAGGTACGTTTTGTGTATAATATAATGGAGGAGGATGTGATACAGGTGGCGACTGAGGAGGGGGGGGATTACTGGTGTGGGGAGGGGGTTAATGAATCGGCAGCAATGGTTTTGAAGAACTGCATGGGGGGGAGGGGTTGGGTAATGAGTTGCCTGTAATTGGTTGATGGTTTTGTGGGGGTGGGGGTTAATTAACTTCCTGCAGTAGGTTGATGATTGGGGGGGTGTAATGCATTGCCTGTAATGGGCTGATCAATTTGCCCTGGGGGGGTTAATGAATTGACTGCAGTGGGTTGAAGAATTGTGTGTGTGGGGGGGGGGAGCGATGTATTGGCTGCAACAGATTGATGAATTTACCTAGGAGGGGGGGTTTCTGAGTTACCAGCAACTGTTGATTAATTAGCTAGCGGGGGTGGGTGGGTGTTAATGGATTGGTTAAAGTGAGGTGATTAATTGGCTGGGTGGGTGAGCAAATGAGTGGTTGGGTGGGTGAAGATATGGATGGGGTGTCAAACTTTCTGGTGAGGGTTTACAAAAATGGCTGGGGTAGGTGATGAAATAGCTTGTGAGGGACATGTTCTCTGTATTGTGTGGCTCTGACGTGGATGCTCTCTGTAGTCTCAGTGGTCACTAACTAGAATGTTAAATACTTGACAGATGGGGCTGGTAGATGTTAGTATATGAATAGAAATATTTTTTATATATTTTATTGTCTATATGTGCCTGTACTAGGGGGTTGTTTTATTTGGTCATAATGGAGTGTTGTGTTTGTATCATTGAGGGTTTGTTAACATTTTTCACTATAATAAAAGTGTTGCACATTTTCAATACAGGACTCCAAGTTTCCAGAATCCAGCCAACTAGCAACAACGCTCCAAGAACAAGCAAGAAAAAACATCAAGTAGTCTACGCTGCAAGATCAGGTAAGGGAGAACGGAGCAATTTGTCAAAATTTCACTGCGGAATCTTACTGTAATGATATTTTAATATGTTTGCAGAATTAATTGTATTTTATGTAGTAATTTATATTTTACAATTTTGTGTGTGATGTGTATATATATGTATGTCTGTGTGTGTGTGTGTGTGTGTGTGTGTATATAACTATATATATACACGCACAGTGGCCATACCGCCACTTCCACTGTCTTCATTGTACAACTTTCCTGAATTTCCACTTTAACCACAGTTTATAAATGGGTGGCGGGCGGGCGGATGTTCGGGAAGGGGGGCGGCAACCGGTGTATTAGCCTAGGGCGGCTGGAACCCTTAATCAGGCTCTGCTTGTGATGAAGGGGAGCAGTCTTATTATGAAGGGGCACAGTGTTATGGTAAAGGGGCCCTAGTGTTATGATTAAGGGGCACAGTGTGATAGTGAAGAGGCACAGTTTTATGATGAAGGGGCACAGTGTGATGCTGAAGGGGCCTAGCATTATGATGACGGGGGACCTTGTATTGGTTACGGTGCACAGTGTTATGATAAAGGGACACAGTGTGATAGTGAAGGGTCACAGAGTGATGGTGAAGGGGCACAGTATGATAGTGAAGTGGAGCAGAGTGATGAAGGGACGCAGTGTAATGGTAAAGGGGCCTAGTATTATGTTGAAGGGGCACAGTGTGATGGTGAAGGGGCACAGTGTTATGATGAAGGGGCACAGTGTGATGGTGAAGGGGCACAATGTTATGATAAAGGGGCACAGTGTGATGGTGAAGGGGCACAGTGTGATGGTAAATGGTGATTTTTGTACATATTGTTGCTTTATTTTGTTTGATCTTATTCCTGTTAATGAGTGCTGTAAATTGTTCTTTGACACAAATATAATTGAAAAAAATATATATATTATTTGTTTCTTGGATTTATGTGTATTATTTTTGCAAACAACTTAATAAGTATTTCTGTCCTCACCTATACACTTATTACGTTACTTCGTTACTTTGACCCAAATACTTATAAAATGGGACTGCTCCGTAATTATTTTGGTTTAGGGGTGCCTTAAATTATGGAGACTCTAAGGGTGCCTCGAACTGAGAAAGTTTGGGAACTATTGGCTTAGTGCATAAGTGCTAGTATTTGAATAAATAAATAAATGAATACATATAAAAAAAAATAAAATAGGCCTGTAGGCCCCAGTCTCGTGGCCGGAGGGTATAAAAACTGTTCTGGTCTGGCCAAGAGGCCAGGACCAAAAAGAAAAGATGGAACAGTGTTACTTAAGTGCATTGTGCTAGTGCCCTACTCTGTGCAGTCATAATGGGTTGCCACCCCCAGTGCATTTTTAGGTCACCTCCGGGCCCTGGCCCTCGAGACACAGGCACCTCAAGCTTTCAAGTCACAACCGGCCTTCTGGCATCAGACCAAGCTTTCCCATTGCCCTTTCAGGGGCACTCCAAACCCATTACTCAGACAGGAACGCTGCGTGCATTGGACATGACGTATTTCTCCACAATACTGCTCTTTGGGTCCTATGGACATGCAATGTGTGAATTGTGGTGCCCTACACTTTTTGGTAGAGGAGATTAATGGGGTTTTTTCAGACTGATTACATTTCAGTTTAATTTAAGGTGGTTACCACTGGCTTTCCCTAATAATACACAGTCTCTACACTCAATAGCTATTCCCATATTATACATATCAATTAAAGGACAGCTAAACCTAAAAAAAACATTGTTGGAGTTCTGTTAAAAGGTATAATTTACTTAAATACTTACCTTTATCATCAATGTCTACAACTGCCCTCCAAAAACTTCTATTGGACAGTGTCTGAACTGGTTCTAACAGAGGAAGAAAGGCTGAAATTACAAAGCATAGCATGCAGGGCCACTGGGAGTGTCCTAGTCCCCTCATGTTTCAGGCGCCCTCTAAACCTAGGTCCACTAGTGGTTGCACCGTACCTGATAGCTTGCCAAATACAATATTCTGCAGTGACGATACTGGCAAAGTGCTTATATATGAATCCACCTTCTGCAGACTGTGTACAATATTTCTATTACCTAAGAAACAAATGAGCCTTTCACACAAACTGTGGCTTCTGAACTGCCTATGAATGATAATGGTCCATCGTCATAAACAGCAACTGATAAAAAAATATACACATCAGATATTTGAGACATAGGGCCTGAGTCATTAAGGCACGTATACTTTACAGCACTGGGGTTATGAGTTCGATTCCCGACCATGGCCTTATCTGTGTGGAGTTTGTATGCTCTTCCCGTGTTTACTTGGGTTAGTAGGTTAAATGTTAATTGGCTGCTATTAAATTGCCCCTAGTCTCTCTCTCTCTCTCTCTCTCTCTCTCGGAATTTAGACTGTAAGCTCCAATAGGGCAGGGACTATTGTGAGTGAGTTCTCTGTCAGCTCTGCGGAATTAGTGGTGCTATATAAATAGCTGATGATGATGATAATGATATGCCGACTGATAGGATTATTATTGGGCATATTACTACAGCTGAAGTAAGTAGCTTCTGTACGTTATTATAAGAGTAGTACTTGGAGCACACATTTGGTGTTTACTCTGGTGATGCGTGAGCGCTATTCAAATTCTCTTCTCTCCGTAAAATTTAGAGAGAAAAAATAAGAAAAGATGTTACAGCTGTTTTCATTTATTGAATCTAGAGCGAGTCTTACTACGAAATTCTGAAATAGTTACTTTTGCTTCCAAGGTTAGATTTTATTAACAAGGGAAGCTGATTTTCTCACTTTGATAGGTAGGTTTTGTAGAGATTTGCTGCAAAAGAAAAATAAATGTTAGACATTAATACTCATGCATAATAAAGATCCTATGTGAGGAAATATAATTTATGTTACTCTTCATTTGAAGATGTTGGTTAACATTAACATTAACATTTGTTTGTAACTTTGTACCTTTGCATCTATTAATTAAATTTTTTTGACATTGCTGTTCATAGCTCTGTATACTGCTCCCGTTTACAGTACTTACAATATAGAAGCTGCTCACAACAGGCTTCAAAATATTAAAACATTTTTTTGTTTGTATTGTAGTTGCCCTTGAATTTAAAATGGTTATTTTTAATCAAGTTTCATAAAACATACAATGCAAAAGAAGACTCTTTTAGTTTATCACAATAAAGCGGACACTTGCAGTCCTTGACGTGACAGTACGGCAGATATATCTAATGAAACACGGTTGGCAAGGCAACTGATTTCAGTGTTACAGTATGTTTTCTATTATTTTTAATAGCACACTGAATATAATTTGCATTGTGCTGCAGTGAAATAGTCAACATAAATTTGACTAACTGCATAATTGCGGCATTCTATACCCCAGAGCCTTAGGATTCAAATTCCAGATCACATTCATTACATATATGCTACAGCTTTGAACAACACAAGCACAATGTAAACCAAACTATTTCTTTTGACACAGGAAAAATTCAGGACAGATATCCAGAATATTGCATAGGTATGGGTACCAATTTCCATTTCAGATGTTAAAACAGTTGATTGTTGACAGGTATCAGTCTTTATTAAATCAACCTGATTTTTTGTTTTAAAAAAAAGGCTTACTACAGCCTATGTTTTTGGGGAGTGAACAGGGGTGGGGAATGGGCGGATTAATGTAGGCAATGTAGTGAGGGCATTCCCATGCAGGGATCTTCCAATTCAGTGTACTGATTTCAGCCGTATCTCCTGCACCAGCAAGAAGTCTAGTTTAAGTGCTGATGTCGGACCCATCTGCTAAATACAGTTTAAAATACATAATAAATAATTTTCCCCTCCTTCCAATGATATTAACCCTTTTGCTATTTAGACTGTAAGCTCCAATGGGGCAGGGACTGATGTGAATGAAATCTCTGTACAGTGCTGCGGAATTAGTGGCGCTATATAAATAAATGATTATGATGATTGTGCTGCCAGCCTACTGCTGGTAGTCGCAAAATCGGGAAGGGGGGTCGCGGGGCCCCGCCCATTTTATGATAACCAGCACTAGGTAAGCCGGCCTGTGCTGGTGGTATTATAGCAGGGAACCTGCAGCATGGGGTCCCACTGCCATAATGACAAACCAGCCCCAGGCTGTTCACCACAGGGCTGGGTTCCCTAGGGAGTTGGGGACCGCAAAAAAAATACGGGCCTCAACCCACCCCCTGAGAGCAATAGGCTCTTCCCACAGACCTGGACAGTGGGTGTGATGTAATAAAGTTAATTAATTTAGTGTAAACACTATTTTACTTTGTGGAACTATAGTTCCCAGCAAGCCCAGGTTGCTATTAACTGTTTGGCCATGGCAGCCAGAGCATGCAGAAACACAAGTGCCAGCATGCCCTGACACTAAGGGCCAGCTGAGCCATGTAGTGCCCCAAAATAAAATTTAAATAAACCACACACGTCATTCATACCACATTATTTTATTAAAATTAAAAAGAAAAAAAACTGATATACTTACCAACATCTGTTTTCTTCATCTGTAAAGGATCAATCTTGTAAGCATTTAATCCAATAGGCTTGTGTCTATAACCCAAAAACATTCCAGGTCCTGTAGCTTTTTATAAAGTTTTATTGCACATTGCAAGTTGGGAAAACCCAGGTTATAAATAGACCTTGTGCTTTTCATTTTTCATTATGCAGCAGTTGTTCCTCCATAGAGAAACAAAGTTTGTGTCATCCTAGTAGTTTATTTTTTTGCCAAGCCAGTTCCTGAGGATTACTTGGAGATCAGCAAGCATGAAGAAAAGAAGATTTTTTTGCCTTCAACCTGTGGAATAGTTTTTGGAGTTTATTTACAGGGTCTTGTATGCATAAATGTTTTAGTCTTCTTAGGAAGTTTTGGAAAACTTCATACTTTACATAAACTTTAATAACCTGAACCTCCACTTCACAGTCAACATCAGTGATGCAAAGATAGAATTTCTAGACCTTGAAATATATTTAGAAAATGGTAAATTCTAAACTAAAACGTTTATGACGCAAGTTGATAGAAACAGCTATATCCCTATTTTCAGTTACCATCACAAGAAATAGTTAAATAACATCCCAAAAGGACAATGTCTGAGGATTAGAAGGAACTGTCTGGACCTCTTAGTCTTGACACTCAGGCTGATCTGCTTAGGGAAAGATTTAAGGACAGAAATTACACAAGGGACAATGTGAAAAATGCCTTACAAAAAAACTAGGAATCTGGATAGAGGAAGCCTCATAGTACCAAAAACAAAAAAAGATGACCAACAATGGGAGCATCATCAATAACGATAATCTGTCATTTATAAGACAATTTAGCAACCGATACAGAGCCCAAGAAAACATCATTAAAAGACACTGGCCATCATATACATCATCATCAGTTATTTATATAGCGACACTAATTCCGCAGCGCTGTACAGAGAACTCATTCACATCAATCTCTGCCCCATTGGAGCTTACAGTCTAAATTCCCTAACATACACAAACAAACACACAAACACACACACACACACACACTAGGGTCAATTTTGATAGCAGCCAATTAACCTACTAGTATGTTTTTGGAGTGTGGGAGGAAACCGGAGCACCCGGAGGAAACCCACGCAAACACAGGGAGAACATACAAACTCCACACAGATAAGGCCATGGTCAGGAATCAAACTCATGACTCCAGTGCTGTGAGGCAGAAGTGCTAACCATTAGGTCACTGTGCTAATGACAACCTTTGAAACAAACTCACCAGCAGCTCCATTCTGCTTACTAAAAAGAATAATACAGAAATGTGGTTGGGAGAGCGGAAAAAAGGTTTATTGTACTGAAATTGCTGCTAGGCATGTAAAATTACCGACCTAATTACCTCCAAACCAGAGACGACTTTTCAATCAAATATCACAATAAATAATATATTATCAAAGATAGAATTTCCTGTGACACTTCAGAAGTGATTTATCTACAAGAGTGCCCTAGTGGGCTGCCATACATGGGTCGCACAATCAGAAATCTTAGCATCAGGATAGTAGATTATAAGTAATATAAGAAATCAATTTGAAGCACATTGTGTGTCTGCACACTTCTCTGCAGAACACAGACATGACCCTTCTACCTTGAGATTTATGGGCATAAAAAAGTATGTAAATCCTGGAGAGGAGGGGATTATGTTTCAGCCATTTCCATAGAAGAGGCCAAGTGGATATATATGACCTGGACACTCTATCCCCCAGGGTAGTATTAGAGTATTAGAATACCTCCAGGCACTACTTTCTATCATCATCATCAGTACTCCTATGCTGCCATCTTAGTCTGCCTCCACATTCTTTTCCAGATGTTTCTTAGGCTACTCCACTCTTTATTTATCCTATCTGCAGATTGATCATCAGGAACCAGTTCCACATTTACCATATGACATTTTTTTATATATCCAAATCGAGCTCACTACTTACCCAAACCCGGGTAGTAAACTGGTTCACCCATTTCTGTGCATTTATATACATAATGTACAAAACTGGGACATCCTTTTTGTATAATTTTACAATACCCAAGTTTAGCATTCACTATCTTGCCACTCTTAATTATCCATTCCTATTTTTTATACCTCACAGATCCATCCCTTTCTTTACACTTAAACAGCATTTATCCTGTTGCCCTTTATGCAATATTTTATTTGAGCCATTTATGCCACACATTTAGCTTTTATATTCAGTCTCATAGGCCACAAACTGCTTTTTCTGTAACCACTCCTTTGTATATGAGTGGACCAATGAAAATGTGTGGGGCGGACTTTCTGCTTGAAGGCAACAGTATAAAGGAACTGCTTATTCTCACTTCCCATTCATATCCGTTAGGAAGCCCCACGAGGAGTGAAACATGTAGGTTTGATGAATACACTCTTCTTCACACTTCCCCTTTGTGCAGGGATCTGTTGCCTGTCTCCGCTGGTAGCTCTCGTCCCACTGCCTAGCAATGGGAGGCTCTTCCTGGTTTTTGCTCTGTGTGCGCATGATGAGAGCACTTGTACCCCATTGCTAAGCAATGGGACGCTCCCCCAGCGCTTCATTAGTAATCAGCTGTTTTCTGACTGCCAAATTCTTCCCCTGCCCAATCAGGGCTAATTTTAGTTCACTAACCAGCTCCAGCGTTTCCTGTATCTTCTCACTCCTGCATCTGCATTTTGGCTTTAGACCCGGCTAGTTCATTTGACTTCTCTCCTGGACTGATTTGTTACCATATTGCTCGCTCTGGTTATCGCCTGCTGGCTCGCTCTGACTATTTTGTGGAAGTCCCAATAACCACTGCCTCCACATCTACTGTCTGCACCCCTAGTTCCAGAGGTCTACACATTTCATACCCAGAAGAGTATGATGGTGATCCTAAGAAATGCTGTGGATTTCTTAGCCAATGCGCCATTCAGTTTGAACTTGCCCCTGAGAATTTTCTCCAAAAGGACTAAGGTGGCATATATTATTTCCCTCTTCTCTGGTTAAGCTCTAGCATGGACCTTTCCTTTCTGGGAATGGGATGACCCCATGCTCCAAAATTCCTCTGTCTTCATTGAAAACTTTTGCTAGGTTTTCAACGAGCCAGGATGGTTTTCTTCGACTGCCTACAGTCTGTTGGCCCTTCGCTAAGGATCTGCTGGGCTAATATGCCATACAATTTTGGAGTCTAGCCTCAGAACTCCAATGAAACAATGAGGCCCTAGTAGTTACATTTTGGCAAGGTCTAAATGTCCGTATCAAAGATGACCTGGTCTCCGGTGAGCTTCCATTAAGCCTCAACAAGCTTATTTCTCTCTGCATACAGGTGGACATCCACCACAGGGAGCGTACTCAAGAACGAAACCAGTCTCGTCCTTTTTTTCCTTGCCTGGGACCTCACTTCCAGCTGCCTATTCCCTCTCCAGAGGAAGCCATGTAGATAGGCCGCTCTCACCTTACCCAGGAGGAATGGGACAAGCGCATCAAGAATCGTCTTTGTCTTTATTGTGGGGAACCTAGGCATCTTCTCTCCTTTTTTCCTAAAAGGACGGGAAATGCCCCATCCTAGGAGATAATAGGGGGGTCTTCCTAGGATTCCCTGAGAGATTCTGAATTCCTTATGCCTATGATTCTTCTTTCTCCAGATGGCCTTCAGCAGTTGACAGACTTCGTGGACTCTGGATCCACCGGGAACTTCTTATCCGCTAATCTGGCATTGGAGCTCCATCTCTCCACTCTTCCTTTCACGCAGGTTCTGGCACTGACCATGATTGATGGTAAACGTTTTACCAACAGTTCCATTACCTGCATCACCAGTCCGATTCGACTGTTAGTAGGAGCTCTCCACTCTGAATGGATAAGTTTCCTAATTCTTCTGCAGTGCGTCAATCCTGTTATTTTGGGCCTACCCTGGCTCAGGGCTCATTCACCACAGTTTGACTGGCTCCGAGCACAAGTCACCTCTTGGGGACCCTCCTGCAAGCAACACTGAGCTCTGTGCAACCCTCCAAGCCCTTAATCCCTTGTCTAGCTTTCTACACTCAGCCATTTCTTCCTGAAGCTTATTCCGATTTCTTGGATGTATCCAAGTCTTCGTATTGGTTGGTCCTTTGTGGACAGTTGTTAGGGTAATTTACCTCTCCTTTATCAAGTCCCTTCAGATATCAGTGAGATAAGATGCTGATAAACCAGGAGATCAGTAATCAAGACACAGACATGCCAATGTCAAGATGGATACTGAGCTGTGCACGTTTATTAGTGGGCTACATTTATACATGAAAAAGCGTTTGATCTGGTTATAGGATAGAAACACATGATTGATATTTTCCTGAAAAAAATAAAAATCTTCTGACAAAACTAGATAGTTCTCTTCATGTCACTTTTATGGGTTCTTCTTATCAACTTTCGCTGGCGCCAGTATTCCCGATGTCATCATCCATTATTCCCTGTCCTAGGCCTTCATCCGGGGTCCTTGAGATAGATCAAGGCTGGAGCTGGTGATTATGCTGAATGTATTTTTAAGGCAATACCAACATTTTTAACTCCTTCACATATCATTATTACCATTAATGCTGGGGAACCTAAAGGTCCTTTCACACAGTCACCTTCACACCAAACAGTTAAGCTGGGTCCATGACTCCAAACTTGCTGGTCATGTCGGTGTTAAGAAGACCATTGCCCTACTGTCTCGTAATTACTGGTGGCCTTCTTTAAGTGCTGATGTCCACCAATATATTTTGGCCTGCGGGGTTTGTGCTCGACACAAGACTCCTAGAAGATCTCCTGCTGGTCTTCTATTTTCGCTTCCTGTGCCAGACTCCCCTTGGATCAACATTAGCATGGCCCTCATCACTGACTTTCCCAACAGTCATGGTTATAACTCTATTTGGGTTGTGGTCAACCGCTTCTCCAAATGAGCCCACTTCTTTTTTCTCTTAAGAAGTTACCTTCTGCCTCGGAACTGACCCTTCTCTTTATTGAGAACATTTTTATTATCCATAGTTGCCCCCCGGAAATTATCTCTGATAGTCGGGTACAATTCATTTTCTGGGTTCTGGAGGTCTTTCTGTGATCATCTTGGGATCAGGTTAAAATTATCCTCGGGATACAATCCCCAGACCAATGGTCAAACTGAGCGGCTCAAACAGGATTTGGAGACCATCTTCCTCTGTCACTGTTCCGAATACCAAACCTCCTGGAGTGATCACCTTCCTTGGGCAGAATTTTCACATAACAACCACCAACACGAATCCACTGATTCCTTTCCTTTCTTTATCGTCTTCGGTAAACATCTTGTATTTTCCACTTTCTCTGATGCACCTTGCTCTCCCATCTCTGTCGTTCAAGATATAGTACATAATTTCTCTCAGATTTGGTCTCAAGTACGAACCAGACTGCTGTAAACCTCAGGCTGCTATAAGCAGTTTTGGAATCGCCATTGTAAAAATCTTCCTGTCCTCCATGTGGGTGGCAAAGTATGGCTTTCTTCTTGCAACTTCAAACTCAGAGTGCCCTCCATGAAGTTTGCATCTCAATTCATTGGACCCTTTCCTATCACCCATATCATCAATGCAGTCACTTGCTTCCCTCTCTCCACCTGCATAATTATTTTCAAATCTCCTCAAATCGTCCTTAATGAGTTCTCCAACAGATT